>NC_092811.1:97589681-97681840 GCF_040954645.1 Diabrotica undecimpunctata
AAACTGTTTGTATGTCTAAAGGGGTTGGATTAAAATTAGGTAGGAATTATTACTGGAGGTTGGATGAAGTAATGGTTTTTAATATTAGGGTTAAGAATAAAGAATTTGATACTGCGAAGAATATAACATCGCATTTCGCATTTGAAAATTGAAGACTAAGATTTTTTGGTTCATCTATTATCTTCACTCTAGCGATGTGACCTGTTCTTCTTCTTCTTCCTATGCCGTCCCCGTTAACGGAGGTTGGCGACCACATTTTTAAAAGCTTCTTTGTCTTTTGCAACGTGGAATAATTCATCTAGTCATGTTTGTCCAGTCTCGAATATTTCGCAGCCATGACGTCCTCTTTCTACCTATTCCCTTTTTGCCATCGACTCTACCCTGCATGATGACCTGCAGAAGACTATATTTATTATTTCTTAGTATGTGTCCAAGGTATGCAGTCTTGCATACTTTTATCGTTCTCAACAATATTTTGTCTCGATCCATCCTTCTCAGCACTTCCTCATTGGTGACCCTGGCAGTCCATGGGATTCTCAACATTCTCCGTTATATCCAAAGTTCAAAGGCTTCAATCTTTTTAACTATTTGCGCTTTTAGTGTCCATGTTTCTACCCCGTACAATAGTTGCGACCAGACGTAACATTCAACAAACCTCAATCTCAGCGCAGTATTCAGATTTTTGTCACAGAACAATTGTTTGAATTTTAAGAACGCTGCCCTTGCCATTTCTATTCATACCCGGATCTCTTGGTCTGGATCTAATTCTGTGTTGATGTAAGCTCCCAGATATTTATATTTTGTCACTCTCTATTTGCTGTCCACCAAGAGTTAGTTGTTCATTATTTATCGGACTCCTTGATACTATCATAAATTTGGTCTTATCTGTGTTGATGTCAAGTCCCATTTGAATGCATTCACTATTTATTGCATCTAGTAAAGTTTGTAGTTCTTCTATACTCTCAGCCATAATTATCGTGTCATCTGCAAATCTCATGGTGTTTATGATTTCTCCACCAATTCTTATGACCTGTTCACTTTCATTTAATTTTAGCTATGTGTTTTAAAGTATAGTGTTAAAAGCATTGACAAAATGCCGAATAGACTATCGCTACAATAACATTATCAAATATTTCTACCAAAATACCACAGCTATTGTAAGACTGTCTGAACAAGAAACAAATAAATTCTGTATACAGCGAGGAGTACGGCAAGGAGACACTGTTTCTCCAAAGCTATTCACGATGCTTTTAGAACGTACTTGTAAGAAGGCACATCTGAACGAGCATGGTAATAACATAAACGTAGAGAACCTCAGTCATTTGAGATTTTCAGATAACATCGTCCATATAGCCGATCATATGGATGATGCAATAATAATGTTTGAAAAATTATATCACGCTTCCTAGGAGGTCGGACTAAAGATTCATATGAACAAGACGCAAATAATGACTAATTTGGTGCTAAATCGAAATATTGCTGTTGATAAAAGGGATATTGTGTAGACTACATCGTATAATTTAGTTAGACATGGGAAACATTAACACTCACAAAAAAAAGGACTGAATAAGATTCGTGTGACTAAGAGAGCTATGTAGCGCCAGATGTTGGGTGTCTCTCTGAGACCGAATCTCACACGAAGAAATACATCTTAAAACAAAAACAACAGACGCCATCAAAAAAAAATCGTGTCGCTAAAATAGAATTGGACAGGACACGTCGCCAGATTATCAGACAAATGGTGGACAAAACGTATTGTTGAGCGGAGAGCAAGACAAGAAGCACTACGGAGCAGAAGACGCCCACCAACTAGATGGACTGACAACTTGAAGCGTGCTGACACAGAGACTAATGGAAAAAGATTGGGGAGACCTATGTCCAACAGTGGACGCATACAGGTTGATGATGATGTGGTTTATATTGTATACATACACTACTCTTTTCTTTTCTTACCCTATCTCTCAACGCTATGTCCAACAGTGATCTTTTCATTGTACGTTGCTTGACTTGTGTGCAGATATCCTTGCGAGAGTAAGTGTATCTGGTCCGTATGTAAAATAGTTAGAACAGACTGATTAAAGGCTTTTTTTAAGCTGGTAGGGCCGCATATGGAGCTCTATCAGATATCGTTAAGATCAACATGCCTAATTATTTGAAAAAGAAGACGTTCGACCAATATGTGCTTCCAGTCAGGACATTCGACGCCGAAACATTCTTCTTAATCCTGGCTACAGTAACGAAACTCAGCAAGCAAAGACGAATGGAATGCTCACCACTTGGACTAACTGTCAGGGACAGGGTTAGAAACAAAGAAAGACAGGCGTCACAGATGTCGTAGAGCACATAGCATGGTTGAAGTGAAACTGGGCGGGCCATGTGGCCAGAATGAATGACGTGCGGTGAACCCAAAAAATTACAGTGTGGAAACCACGAGCAGACAGAAGAAACAGAGGTAGGCTACCTACACTATTAACAGACGAGGTCAAATAAATCGCTGGGAATCGGCTGCAAGAAGCTTAAGCCCGAAAGAACTGGAAGAAAGTAGGAGTGGCGTATGTTTAAGTTTGGACGCAGAAGGCTGAATGATGATGATGAAGTACATCACTTTTAAAAATATCAGGTAGCTTTCCATGTTCTGCTCATCTGAGAGGTATTCTCCTTTAAAGCTCAGCAGTTTGATTAACCGGACTCAGCAATTATCTCTGCTAACTTTTACCATATGCCCACATGTAACTGTCAACTTTAATTTTGACATCTTCTGCCTTCAAAGGATAACTCAGAAATAAATTTTGTCTTGTGGTTATTATTATTCAGGCCTACCTTATGTGCGGTATCTTTGAGTTTATTAACAGATCACTGGCAATTTTTAGACCATCTGAAATAACGAAAATGCCATCTACGAATCGTACATGAACAAGTATCTCGCCACAGATATTTATATTCCTTTATTTTCCTATTCCAGTAGCTTCAAAACATGTTTAAGTATAGTGCTGAACATCTTTGGTGACATAGTATCTCCCTGTAGAACATCCCTTCTAGTGTATATCTGTGCAAATTTGTAGTTGTTGTAGCATTGCTATATATATTTTTTTATAATGTTCGTGTAACTTTGATCAATTCGACACTCTTCTAGTGCGTTTAGAACTGCGGGTAGTTGGATAGTATTAAACGCTCTATGGAAGTCTGCTAACAGAACTAGGGGTATATAGAGTTTTCAAATTCAAAAGTTTTATGCAGTGTAGGTAGTCATGTGTACGGTAGTTAGAGCGAAAACCAGTCTGTTCTTTTGGCTATTTGGATAATTTGAATTATCCAAATGCTTGTGTGGCTGGTAGTAAGAATATAATTTTTACCAACTAGATACTCAGACGGGGATTTCAGAACGTTGAATCTATCGGCTGCAGAAACATAGTATCCACCTTAAAAATATGTAGGATTGGGCGGCTAAGGTAGTGCTTCGGAAGTGATGCCGGCCTTACAGCGGCCATTCCGCTTCCGGATCGCTGGATGACTGAGGAGGGTCTGGTATAGCAGGTATGCGTTAGGCGTAGACTCGGCGACGGGAGGACATTTTAAAGTACCTCGGGAACTATCGCCGGGAGTACGAAGAACGAATCCTGCACTAACGTCAATCAGGCGACGTCTTTTGAAGATTCCAGACCCCCCGTCTATAAAGGCGAAAAAAAAGGGCGGCTAAGCAAACGGGCTATTTCACAAAAGGCACGTATACCAAACAACGGTAATTCTTCGAATTGTTGAGGGTGTCATGTAATGACGGCCTACTATACATTCTGGTTTCAGAACACATACCATAAATCCATAGCTATTTAGATAACCTCCGGCCAATAAACATAGTTCTGGCAACTATTGGTGCTCCCGGTATGGGTCTAAAATAAATATTTATTTGAAATATAAAAGAGAAAAGGAATTTTTCGACTTTACTCGTCAAGAGACCACTCAAACAAAATTTCGTCCTATCTGCTTGACGTTCAAAGAGAGAAAGGAAAGATAAATTTACGAGTTTAGGGAGTTTACGAACACTCAGATTTTGAGGCCAAAGTTGAGGCCGGAGCTATTAGGAACTACAGTTGGATCCTTAAAAATTTAGATGCACTCGGCGGATAGGCGTGAGCAACATTGATTTTAGTACATATTTACTATGAATTATAATAATAAATTTTTAAAAAGGTTACAATACCAAGCATTAAAATTAATTATAGAAGGCAGTCTAGCAAGAAACAGAATTTATTGGAAATATAAGAACTTGCTCAAAGATGAGCAGCTCACTAAAAAAACAAAACTGAAATTTATAGAACACTATTTACACTTCCAATCACATAAGATGCTGAAATAATGCTCGTTTCTACACATGATGTGAAAAAATTTAGTATCCTAGAAAGAAACATAATTGGAAGAATAGTAGAATCAATAGATCTAGAGAATTTCATCAATTTAAAAAATTGTTTAACTAGAGAAGAACTTAAAGAGAATAACTTAAGAAAAGGATGTACAATTAACTAAGACACAAGGACTCAAAGATGGGTGAGACATCTAGAAATGAGAAACTTAAAAGTAAATCGATTGTAAAAGTCTGACAATTGACTATAATACCAAACAAAATTAATGCTGACTATTTACCTGCGACAAAACGGCAGAGTTTAAAGCGGGTGCCAATCACTTCGCTATAAGTAAATATGTCATTATTATTGATGATGGTGCTAATTTTAAAAAATATTTAAATGCTTGGCAAAGCTCTAAGAAACACAACATAGGGAGCAACAGTATATTCTGCTTGGTTTTACATGTATAAGTCAACTATTTCTACTATGAGTATTTTCTACGTATTTTTTGTAATCATTTTTTATACTTTAACACTACATATACCTGTAGAATTTTTTATTTGGAAAAACAGAAACTCTGGTATTAACACTGAAGCACATACCTATTTCTCGACAAAAACGAAAGCATATTAATTTAGATTGTAGCTGTTATTATCAAAAGGCATTACGTACTTGGAAATAACCATAACCATATCCGTTCGAAGCAAATGTATACGCTTTACTCCAAAAACTTCCAGCCGAGACTAAGTGTATCAAAATCCAGCAGACCTCGTCCGGATCCTTAATGGTAATAAGCGCTTCCCAGTAGTTTTATTGTCTCTTTCACTTAGGCAAATACCGCATTCGAATTTGAAGAACAAACACGATATAAAAGCCGAAACTTTCCGGCATGTGTGTGTGCGCACTAGCGAACTGTTGGCGGCGGCCTTGGTAAGCCGGTGACCAACTTTTGTTTGATTTCAAGAGTAAATACGTAGTGAGAGCAAACAAATTTGCCGAAGGCAATATTACAGGGTCGTGGCGGGAGCGTGCGTAGGGCAGGTAAGTCGGCCATAATGTGAGGATTTTCAGTGTAAGCCTTTCTCTCTTCTCTCTTTTCCAGTTCGACCTTAAATAACAGGGGCGTCGAATTGGCGCACTCGATAGGATTATCGCTACAGTATATATTTCGTGCCTAGATATAAAAAATAATAATCTCTTGTTAGAATTATTATTATTTTGTATGGTTTTGCCTAAAAAGACTTAAATAATGGTTTTTAGGGGTAGGTATTTTTTCATTGCGCATTTTTTAATATGCTACTGATACTGTTATTTACATTTAACCTTTTAAGCGACCAAAATAATTTTAGCCAAGACAACCATTTTAATATTACCCAATACACAGAACAGAAAGATTAGAAATATCAAAAAAACCTACTGCAACATTATAGTTATTATCTGAGTTCAAGAACAGTAAAAGCGCAGTATAGAGACAAATTGTAAAAACTGTGGGAGTATATACTAGTTTAGTGAAACAAATATAACAGGTAATACAACTTCCTCGATAAACATAAGCACCGAGGAAAAACTGCATCAGGTCCTCGTGATTTTCAAGCATTTATTTGGTTAATGGCCTTGGTTGCTTATTCGTTTGTAACTTCTGGGTCGTAGGAATTGTCGATTTCAGTGGGTCCTCTTGTTGTATATTCGAATAATTCTTGCATGTATTCTTTCCATCTTCTTAATTTATCTTCAATTGTAGTCCAAATCTTGCCTTCGATGTCTACAACTATACCTGTATTGCGTTGTTTTCTTGTGTTCTGTACCTCTTTAATCGTTAAGGAAATCGTCATGATTGCATTGTAGTGTTTTAATTTCCTTACGTTTCTCCATCAGTCATACTTCTTTTTTAATTTTATTTCCCTTAGTATATATTCTTATTCAACGTTTTGTATTCATTGACATTTTTGCCTTTTAATTTCCTTCACTCTTCCTTATCCAGTTGTAAATAGTAATATATTTCTATCACGTAAATTTCCCCCGAAATCCATTTATTATTTTAATGGTTTATATATTTTGCGCAGCGACATATATGATGTTATCTATATGGATACGCTACTGGACATATAGGAATCAATACTGTTTAGAATTCCATGAGAGAATGGCTCTATCGTACCATCTTTAATTCAGTTTATTCAAGACGGCTCGATTACTTTGTCTAGATCCAGAGATACTCATGGACTTTGCTTGATGCGAAGAACTTTTAAGTGACCTGCATATTGGCGTATAAATTGAATTTTTGGCTTAATCTTCTGAGAGAAAAGTTTTCCATTCATTTGGGAACTGCGTCGGTGAGCGGCGGTCCCGTTTTCCCGCCGGCACCGGCTATCTGTGAGATGTGTTCGATGTTAACGTTGCTTCGGAGAGTCTAAATGATGAGAGGCGAAAATTGGATTTTCCTACCTGTTTGCTTTAAGTTTATTTCAGCTCTTAGCGTTTCACAAGTTAAAATATTGTTACATAAATATTGTTACTTGTATGAAAGGTTGCCAAGTGGCTCTCGCCTTTTTCAACTTAAACGTTAAGTATTATAACACTTATATAAGGAAAGTCACGAAAAAGTCATTGGCTTAATGTAGAGATACACTTTCTTGCTTCATTACGTAAATTACGTTGCAAAAAATCGATTTTCGCATCTTTTTAATATCATCTTTATGCTATTACAACATTTAATGGATAAGATCTTAAAATGTTCAGTTAAATGTTGTATTCCTAGTATATTTTTGATACTTTTCTATAAAACGCTAGAATAGTTCAAGGTTAAAAACTTTATCGTGTAGTACAAAAAGTACAAAGCTAAAGAATTGCATAAAAACACAACTAATCGTCAAAAATGAAAATGAAGTTGCCTGCCAAATAAAGACCAATTAAAATATTAGTTGATGCTTCGCCAGATACACCAAATTTTAAGTAAAAAAGTTTTAGAAGTAAGTTTCCGATATCTATCAACTGACGATCAACAGTCAGTAAAATTAAGAAAACATTTATAAAAACTTTTCATCTGAAAAATTATTAAAACGCTGGACGTCCTAAGGTATCACAAAATGGGAAAATTGATGTTGTATTAACTGTTAAAGATAATCCTCATAATATTCACGAAATTGCAGTGGACACAGGCATATCTCAACGGTCGGTAATACAGGTTCTAAAAGACTAAAAATACGTACACAATTGTTACATCAAGAAATTAACGAGATGATCCCGATCGCCGTACGCGGTTCTCTAACATTTTGCAGGATTGATGTAATCGCAATTGGAGTAAGATAATCCTCACTGTATGAGTAAAGGTCACACTCAATACCATCAAAAAATTAATATATGGGCGGGAGTAATTATTAATGAGACAATTATTGGTCTTTACTTTTTTGAAGGAAATATTTCAGAGTAACGTTATCTGCAATTTCTGCGAACAGAAGTTATACCAGTTGTAACAACGGCATCGCCAGCACTTACCGTCGGCTTGCCATCTCTCTGTACGTACGTACTTCTACCGACAAGCTACCACTGTCATTGATGCGTGCTGGAGATGGAACACCAGCAACGATATAAAACTCCGTTCACCGCAACAGAGAACCGAGTTCTAACCGAAGAGCTGATCTGGTAAAAACTTCAAACTCGGGCCTTTGAGTATTGGTAACAGGCCAATCGTTCCGGGAGTCCAAGCTGAAGTACTGTTATGGTAACAGCTCCTAACCCGAGTTTTTGAGTATTGGTCATAGATCCAACCGGCTTTCCCACTGGTCCGCGGCGACCAAGTATTATACATATTATATAAAAGTTAATTATTTTGTTATTTATTTTTAATCTATTTTATTTAGAACTTTAATCAAATAAAAGGTAGATATCGAGCACAGTTTTTCGTCATTTTCGTCATCAAAGGCATTTCGTCAAAATTGTAGGCTATCCAGCACTTTTATGAATGTTATAAACATTAAATAATACATTTACACAACACTAGACAAAGAACAAACAGTTTCAAAAAAAATTTAAATTTAGGAAGCTACATTGTGGATGACGGCAGGAGAGAGATTCTCTCTCCCGCTGTCACCCATAATAGAGCTTCTTGAATTAAAAAAAAATAAACTGTTTGTCCTTTATCTAGTGTTGTGTAAATGTAATATTTAATGTTTATAACATTTATAGGAGTGCTGGATACCCTACAGTTTTGACGAAATGCCCCTAAAGATGCTCTGAGAGCTTTTATTTGGTTAAAGTTCGTTTATTCGAGCATTCAACCATATATCACTTTATTTTCCACTTTATTAGCAAACAACCCTAACTTACCAGATGATAGTATCTCGTTATAACAAGATGGTGCACCCCAGAATTATGCACGTCATGTTCGCGAGTTTTTAAACCAGTGTTTTCTTGGTAGGCGGACTTATAGACGAGGGCCAATAGAGTGGCCCCCAAGATCTCCAGACCTATTACCTCTAGCTTGTTTATGGGGTTGTATAAAATTAAATTTTATGTAGATAAAGGGCATATTTTTATCTAAAAATTTAAAGGCTAATATTTTTTATGTACAACCGTATCAAACTCATCACATTCAAACTTCAGTTTACACAGTGTAAAGGAAACCAGTAGGTACTTAAAATGTAATTCAAAATTTATTTTAAAAAAAAAATTATTAAAGAAGTCATTTGATATTAAAGACAAACAAATAAGATAATTACAACACATGGAGTGGAATATTGTACTATACAGAAGGTAGATTGTTTATCTAAATCGTTGGGATTTTTTGTTGGGCAACAGAAAATCCCAATTGGATAATGAAAGTTTATACCCAATATCCCCAAAAAGTAAATGTATGGGCTGGGATTGTTAGGAATACCATTGTAGGTGCTTATTTTTTTGACGGGACTGTGACGGGTGAAAGGTAGTGGTTAGACATTTTATAAATGTAACTTTTCTCAATCGCTGGATTGGACGGCGCGCTCATATTGAATGGCCTGCAAGGTCTCCAGATTTGAAACGCATGGACTTTTCTATTTGGGGTTATTTGAAAAGTAAGGTATATGTAAACTGACATATCAATTAAGTAGACCTCAAACAGAGAATTCGTACTGAAATGTAACAAATTACACCAGTGATGTTGTCAAACATAACACAAGAATTTATTATACGTTTTTGATACTGTGAATTAAACCAAAGAGCTCAATTCAAGCATTTGTTGTTATTATGTTATTTGTTGGTCTTTAATATGAAATGATTTCTTTAATAATTTTCTTTGTAAAATATATTTTGAATGAAATTTGAACACTATGTATACTGAAGTTTGAGTGTGATGAGTTTGGTATAATTGTACTCAGAAAAATATGGGCTTTTAATTTTTTAGATAAAAATATGCAATTTCTATTTAAAAAAATTATCGATAACGTCTCAGCTGCTAAGGTAGTGGGGGTGAAAGTTTTAATTCTCCAAAACAGTTAAAAAACAAAAACAAAAATCGACCTGTAAGAACTTTAACTCTGAAAATAATTAAGTCATGAGGTAATAGACTGTTTCCACACTTTATGAATGCGTTGTATAATACTGCTGAATACATTATTAAAACACCTTTTAAATGAGCTATTACAAGACCCACATTCTAATTTAAAAAATTAACATTATTTCAGTCGGTCAGATAGCCAAGCGGGCCGGGGCCGGTTCTCACTCGCTTCACTGCGAGTGGTTCAGTGGTTCGATCCCCAGCTCGGTGTGCAGAAAACAAAAAGGCTAACGCAGCAGTTTAAAATTCTAAATGAATCTGCGGCTTAGACTAGAATATGCTGGTGTCTGATCGGCCTATGGTAGAGCAGTACGGCAAGAGATAAGGGCTTGCGGCTCAGTGATACTCCTCCATAGATCCCTACCGGAAGGGCGAGGCGCCTAAATACCGGTATATATATATATATATATATATATATATATATATATATATATATATATATATATATATATATATATATAAAATCGGCATTTAAAATTTCACGATTTTCGTCTAAAATAAATTGTTTGCAAATAATAAATTTGTTTCATATTTCAGCCGCGCTCTGTATATCTAGATGACGTATTTATCTTGTATGTCACTGCAAGTCTTGTTACGTATTTTGTTTTTAGTAACTTTTTCTTCCAATATGATTATTTAAGTTTTCTACTACATTCTACAGAGAAAACTGAAACGTATTTTTTTTTATAAAATGAAATTTCTTGAAGTTTTATTTTGTTTTATTGTTTTATCCTTTCAAAACTACAACTGAATCTTTTCATTGCACTATTTGCTTATTGTTTTGTGCATGTTTGCATATTTAAATATATCAAATTCTCTGTTTTTAGTGTATGTATATTTCTGTGCTGTTGTTCTTTTATATTTTGTAAAGTTCTGTATTATAAAATGGCAAATTCTCTTTTCCATCAACGTTGATATACAATTTAAAAACTTCCAACCGTGAACACATTATTTTCGTAAGTAATGTGAAAAAAATCAGAAATACAGTTAATTTTTTGAGGGGAGACTTTCAGGTATTTTCAGATAATTTTAGCCCTTAAGTTTTAACTCACTAGTCAACTGACCTAAGGGTAAATGTTATACTTTCAATTTTTAATAGGAAGGTGTACAATTAAAGTAGTATAAAAGCCTGACCTTAAAAATGCGGGGATAAATACAGTAATTCAAAAATAATAAAAGTATCAAAAATATTCTATTTTTCAATAGAAAAGTAGAGCACACGTATTGGATTACATGCGTGTATTTTTTCGTAAAATTTTGGCTACACTTTAAGTCAATCTTGTAGATTCAGCAGGTTTATCAACATACTTGGCCTAGTAACGAGTTTATGTGTAATAGAATCTTGATGTTATCAAAAGGCAAACAGAAAGGATTCGGGTCTCTTAACAGTCGTAATTTCATTCAATAGTCGTAATTTAAGATGTAAAAACGTAATTAATTAAATAAGTAATGTCATCCAGTATAACTTTTTGTTAATGGCATATGCATTAGTTATTCAGCCAGTTGTAATAGATCCTCTAATCAGACAAATACACAATTCTATCCCTAATACAAAATTACCGGATAATTAATAAAAGAAAATACGATAAGGAAACATACGGGGACACTTACTTCTAGAGTTTAAGTTATCCCGTTGTAAACAGTCGTGAATAAATAAGATATATCACAACTTTCTATATATTTACCAATCCTTTCCCAAGTAGTCAAGATTTAGTCGTGTAAGAAATATTACCAGGCAATTTAGGCAATAATATGGTGGCGATACGAGTTAACAGATATTTTCCATACTTTATTATATTATATGGCCATACAGATTACAAGTACAGTGGAACATATTTATCTGAAACCCCGAACAAGAGAAGCGATAGAGAGGGTCATTTATGCGACGTTGCCTAATCGATTATTATTTTAGAGGTTTGTTTTTAAACTGTAAAATTAGGTAACTGATAAAATATGTTATTAGGTAAAGTATTCGTCATAATTATTAAAATGAACAAGTCTATTAAACAGGAAAGCTAATAATAAGCTATTTAGGTAAAATATATTGTTTTTAACAGAATTTGATTAAAAATCTTCGCTGTTTTAACCTTGGTTTACATTGATAAGTTTATTACCCACGACTGTATCAATTAAGGGCTCTTTTGATATTAACTCATGTTCAGTTACGATGACTTTTTCAGTTATTTTTTCCATTCTTCCACATGAAATCTTCTTCTCCTTCTTCCTTCTTGTATGTAGGCTTTAAAGCCTGTTTCTTCTTCAATATTAGCCTCCGAAATTGTTTAAATTATCGCATCTCTTTTTATTGGTCTGCCAATACTTCTTCGTCCATTTGGTGACTTACCTCATGCTATTCGTACTATGCTATCCTCTGTCATTCTACTAATGTGTTCGTCCCACTCTTGTTTCCGTTTTGTCACCCATCGATTTATGTCTTCTATATTGAACTTAGTAAGAGGTGTATTTCCTTCTGCTTCCTGTTGCATAAATCTTAAAACAGAGTAGTGATTTTACGAGCTGGTGCACTCAAAATCTAATTTTTTTACGGCACTTAAGTTATTCATTTTAATACAAAATTATTTCACCTCTTAGTTTTTGATAATAAAACTCTACAAAAAATCTTTCACGACTTACGAAGTTACCTGGCAACGTTGCAAACCAACTAAAATTGGTGTCCAATGCTAACTTAATGGATGTTAACGCTTCGTTCACTTTCAGACAACTGAATAGTCATTCCTCGATATACCGGATAGAATGACCTTGAAGATTGCAGCTATTTGTGTCCATATGTACTTCTATTTAAAACTAAATTATGAGAATATTTAACTTACTCTGTTTTGAGCATAACAAACAAGACTTTTAGGAGAAATAAAGTGAAGAATTTCCAATTCTTCAAGACCCATTTCCCATTATATATTTATAAAACATACAAGAATCGAAAACCATTTTTGACAGGTTGTGCCAAAAGAATATATGCTTTCAAAACAACAACAAAAATTAGTATTTTAACACAACCTTTTAACAACGGTTTTCGATTTAGATTTAGAAGTTGAAACGTGGATAATTAAGTGTTTATCTTACAATACATTTTGACTTCCTCAAAAATATTTTAAAATAATACACAACAAACGCACAACTTTTGAAGCAGAACTTTTTCATGCTCGTTCTTAATGTTTCTTAGTCACGTCGTCTTTTAAGTTCCGGGCTAATAAGAGAAGCGTCATTTGCCTTTATAATGCTGATTAGACATGTTTTTATGAGACATAAAATCTAAGGGAAATGACTAATAAAATTCTTCAATTAAAAATTAGGTTAGGCCTACCCTGTCGCTTTTTTGGAAAGTGGATTTCATTAATTAGATCTGCATCCCTTTTTCTCCGAAAAATTATACAAGATTGGAAAATTAATTATATCGAATTTCGCTAAGGTCCTTTTAAAAGTGTACAGGGCCTGGGAATAAGTCGATTAAGAATTTTTCTTCTTTTTCGCTTGCTTCTATCGGAAGGGTAGGGCGGGGTCCCAGCGAAATTTTGTGAAAGGAACTTTGCTAAAATTGCTTAAAGGAATTTTTATTGACAAGGCATTTATTTCCAGAAAGTAGCAAACTTGAAATATAAAACTGATCAAGTGGAGCAAAGAAGTTGCTTATTAAAAATTATAGAAAATTTGAATTGTTCTTTTTTCTTTTTCAGGTAGGCGCTTTACTTCCTTTTAAAAGGCGTTTATATTTTCGGTAAGTCGCTACAGAATTTTTTCTTTTAAATTTTCTTCAAACATTTGAAAAGTTTGAACTCCAAATTAATAATATTGGGCCATTTACGTCTTAACAGGGATTAAAATCCGTATAAATTCCATTGAACAGTTCTTCAAAATTATGTTTGTGCAATATGAATCAGTTTTATCTATATAATGACGTAAATAACAAAAGCTTTTTCCTTTTTTAAACTTTGATGTTAAGTAAACTTAGATAAAAACTTCTGAGCTTATGAAAATTTATTGATTTACATTGCTTACTGTAGGTAATATCTATAGCAAACAAGTAAAACTCATTTATAATTTTCAGAAAATCAGATCCCGATATTTATAAGCTTTGTTGATTATACAAAGGCCTTTAATAAGTCAAACTATGGAACACACAATCTCTCTCTTGTCGTTTCTCCATTACTGAGGATCGTGACTTCTTCCAATATTCTTAACAATTTTTCTCCATCGGTCTCTATCTTCAGCTGCTCTGAAGATGAGTTTCCAGCTGCTTTCTAAATTTGGTTGGACCCTGTAGTTGGTGATCGTCTTCTTGATCTTCTCCAGAGGCAATTAATCTCTCCAAACTATCGTCACCTCTGCGAACCACGTGACCGAAAAATTGCAGAATACTTTGCAGACATTATGGACAGTATTTTTTTAATCTCGAGTTGGTTTACAATATTCTTATTTTTAATATGCTAATTTTTATCATTACCTGTGCTAATAATAAATATTGTAACGTTGATTAAAAATTCCCTGGAATTTTTCCTTATTTCCATTAAATTCACTGCTTGTTTTGTTATATTAATTCGTTCGTTTCCCAAAAATGATACATACCGCTGGAATAAGCCTTGTCTTATTCACAAAAAAAGATATTTTGTTTGAATAACGTACAATATTAGAATGGAATGGAAAATACTGAAATGACCTACACAATTTAATTTTCCTCATGAATTTTTTCTATTTTCATTATATTTTCATTTACATTTTTATTAAATTTCTGCTAAGCAAAGTCGGGCATTTCGATAAATGGTTTTTTTGCTGTTTAACTTGTAGATAGGTCGAGGTCGGATACGTTGATATACAGGGTAGGACACGAAAAGTACAAATAATCACACAAATAAAATGTCTAATTAAAATTTATGAAAATCCGCTACTCTTTCACTCATTATACAGTGTGGAAACCACTTATGGAATAAGATTGTTTGTGTCCTTATTTTAAAAAATAATAAAAAACGTTAAGATACCTTAACTTTAAAATTTAAACATAAATTTGAATCCACGCAAGTCTGGCTTAGTCCATAATCTGTATGAAACATCCTGTATATTTTTATGGTTTTAAAAGCTCCTTAACAACCTGGTCTCGACGAACTATATCATGTAGGGTCTATTATGAATAATACAAGGTGAAATTTTGAAATTAAGTATAATTTTCTTAAAGACAATTAATTCATAGAATACCCGAGGTAATTGATTGGATTACATTAAAAATAAATGCTCAAAATGTTCTCCACCCGAACTTTTTTTAAAGTTTGAGGTGAAATATTCCGTATTTCTGTAGTTATTTTTTCTTTGAAGTCTTCATTTCTAGTTAATTGTGTTACATATACTTTTTTCTTGATATAACCCCACAGAAAAAAATCTGAAGGCGTAAGATCTGGCGACCTAGCTGGCCACTCAATAGTAACCCTTCGTCCAATCCATTTATTGAAAAAGATTTTATTTAAGTAATTTCTCAACATTAACTCATAATATTTTTTCGCTGTCAAATTACCATCTACAAGTGTAGGACCAATAATATGATCTCCTATAATACCTGCCCAAACATTCAACTTTTGAGGATACTGAGTGTGTGTGTCTCACGTATACAATAAGGATTCTCCGCTGAGCAATATCTACAGTTTTGTCGGTTTAACTCTCCGTTCAATATAAATGTCGATTCGTCAGAAAAAAGAATTGTGTCAAGAGCTAGGTATTTCATTTGTGTTAATTTTATCCATCATTCTTTCGCAGAAATCCATTATACGATTTTGATCATCTTCTATTAGCTTCTGCACAAAAGTCTATTTATATGGATGAAGTTTTTCTTCATGGAGATACCTTAGGACAGTTGTGTGACTCACATTATTTTAACGTGCAATTTGACGTTGGATTATCTGCGACACTTAACAAAATATCCACTTTCACCTCATTTTCAATGAAGTTCGGTTTTCTTTTTAATGGTTTGACATGTCCAAGTTCTCTAAATTGTGCATAAATTTTAGACACAGTACCTTGTGCAATATTAGGCATCTGAGGATACCTCTGATTAAATAACTTCGCTACTTCAACTTGGCTTCTGCAATTCTCGCCCTAACCGATCACCATTAAAATCTCAATTCGGTGTGTCTCAGTTAAATATTTCATTTTTACTTTTCTGCAAGAAATTAGCTTTTTATTAGGAATTTATTATTTTAATGTAAAATGTCAACACACCAACGTGATAAATTATTAATTTCAAAATTTTACCTTGTATTATTCATTATAGACCCTACAGCGTATAGTTCGTTGAAATCAGGTGGTTAAGAATCTTTTAAAAACATAAAAATATCCAGGGTGTTTAAAAATAAGGAATATGGACTATGCCAGACTTGCGTGGATCACCCTGTAAATTTAATCTTATGTTTTAAAAGCGCTCATTTAAATTTAAAAGTTAACGTGTCCCAGAGTGTTTCATTATTTTCTATAATAAGGACACAAACAATTTTATTCCATAAGTGGTTTCCACACTGTATAATGTCCCTCAATAATTCATTACGTTAGATTTGAACAATAATACATACTATAAATAAGATGAGAATACTGTAATTATTGCTTGTAGAAAATACACATACTTAGGATAACACTTAAATACAGAGGCCGGACTGAAAAGCAAATGGAAGAAATAATAGTAATAGAAAAAAAGGTAAAAGGCTGTCTAAATGTAATACTGTGGTCCAAATATATATCTCGAGAAAGAATGCAACCTATTATGTCTCTATCACTGTGAATAAGTCGTTACATTGGCGAGGTCTATTATAGTACATTTGAAAATGATTGACATCACAAATTTTATAACAAAGGTCTAAATACACGGTTGGTCAATGCAAAAAAACGTAGTAATTGATACCTTTTTATCTGAATTTTCACAAGAGTAAAATTAGACTTTTGTGACATTTTTCCTACATAAGTTTACTTATTAATATCGCTTTTTATTATAGAACTAACACTTCTCCATGTGATAATCCCAGAACTTTACAAACACAACCTGTTAATCTTAACTTAAAATGATTTACAATCTACAAAGACGTTCTGCCGCTTGGAAATCCTTTCTAAGAATGTTAAGGGCTTATAAATTAACAAGAATTGAAATAAATTGTTATGTTTAAAAATTATAGGTAGAACCCAAACATTTTCAGAACACTGCTGAATATTTTATTTTAAAAATCTCCGTCACTATTTTATGTTATGTTGGGTTTTATCTCACGTGAAATAAAATGTGTGCTCAATCATTTTAAAATGTACTACAGAAAAAGTCCTGCTTTGTGTTTGACAACAGTTATTCTTTAAATTACTAAAATGGGCCCACAAAATCGTTGAAAAACTATTGGCACTTAGCTACATTTTTAGCAGCGAGTTTAAGCAGAAGGACGAAAAATAAAAAATTATTACCCGGCGCGGTGCCAGGTAAATTAACCCCTACGCTAATCACTAGAACGAATACCAGTCAAACTAATCTAACATGCCTGGCTGGTAACTTATGGTTTTGTTTTATTTGATTATGGGAAGAACCCGTATCCAATCTGTTCTTTAGTCCCCAATCTTACTAAAATAGTGAATCTAGTGCATACTCGTTCAAAAGACCGCTGCAAAAATGAATATGGGCCAGGAAATGCTTTTTTATAAAAGCTTTCTCTCTCTCCCACAAGTACCAACTAAAATAGACAACTTGTCATTTATGTCATTTTCTACGTAGTAAAGGAGGTATGATTAGAATTTCACGTTACAAGAAAACATCTATTCTTTAACTCAATATTTTAAATCATACTGGATGGATGCGAGGCATGGCAGCTAAAGAAATCCCTAGAACATCGCTTATGGTCATTAGAACTGGACTTCCTGCGAAAATGTGCAAAAAGTCAAGACTAAAAAAAATACGCAATGACCAAATACTACAAAATATGAGTCTTACCAACTATTATTGAAGAAATTAAACGCAGACAACTTCTTTGGTATGGCCATGTCCAAATAATTGATGACAGACGACTTCCTGAGCAAATAATAGAATGGGTACCATGAATAAACTTAAAGAGCAATGTCGAAGAGGAATCTTCAGACTGGAGATTTGAATGGCAGGCGAGAATATAAACCAGGAACCGAAAGGCTTAAGACGCTATGAAAACTGGATGAAAAAAATATGATTAATACCCACACCTTTGGGCGTAATTTGGTACCATTTTAGGCATCGCCTTATCTGTTAAAATCTAGAACGAATAACTCTTACAATGGTACCACATTCAAATAATAGTACTCAGTTTTTTTTATATTTAATAAAACTCCAACAGGAATCTTATGATTATTGCTATCTGATCATTCACTCTGATCAATAAGCAAGTTAGTTCTATATACAAATATTCTCAGTTTTTTTTTGACGAGATTGGTTGTGTGTAAGACGATTTGAGGTTTAGTGAGGGTAAAAAATTCAAGACAATAATAAAAGTTGGAAGCAACATCTTTATACCCCTTGTTTTTTGATAGGATGAACAAGAAAACTTAATATAAAAAAAATAGAGACAGTAAAAAGTAAATAACTACTCGTGATCGTAGACCAGAAGGTCGTTGTTTGCTGGACTATAAGTTAGCATGCCTTAGTATTATATGTCAAACATAAAAAAATACATGTAATGGAAATCAATACATTATAAAATGTTTTTTGATGAATATTACAACCCACAGTTTTTGCTTGTTATACGAATTGATATATACGTACATTATTCTATCAATTCAGTTTTAGAAAAGAAACCTGTTTAACAAAATTGCAAAAATCTAAATATTAAATTAACAAAAAGGTTTATTGATAAATAAATATAACATGAAAGCTATAAATCATGGTTTTAGATAATTATGAACATTTAAAACATTGAAATCATGGTTTTAGATAATTAAGAACATTTAAAACATTGAAGTACAACTTTCTAAAAAAAATGCCGCTTATCGGAAGACAAGGAATTGTATAAACGAGAGAAGACATGATGATTCAAGAAACACAAAAAATAGCAATATTTTTGTGAAAGATATTAAACGAAAGACTAAAATTTAAAATCACTGTATAAAAAGGTTATAAACAAAGGTCAAGATTCTATATACAAATTCTTATTCAGTAATATAGTATGATGAATATCCCTATTAAAAAAAAAGATATTCCCATTGTGGATTGTAGAACGCCGCTTCTCCATTTCCGATTAATATATCCGATTTATTGTCTCATTTTTCATCTGTCACTTGTCGTGAGATCTTTGGTCGTGACATGTTTGTTCTAAATCTTATCCTTTCACTAAATCCATCAAGAAGTCATGTGGTCTAGATGAGAGTCATCTACTTTTTGTATGGAGAAGCTGCACAAGTTAGATCTACAAATGATATAGTGTTTAAGTTATATTAAGTGTCTGGTATTTTTCCTGATCTTCTTCGTGTTCGTTTTATTACGCATATGGCATATTATCTTCTGTATGGATGCATTTTCCTTCAGCTATCCCGTGTGATGATTTTAGATTTGTGTGATTAAATATCCCATAGGTTTCTTTCCGTCCAATTGTATAAAACTATCACAATGAAGTTGGTGAGAGGGCTTTTAGTGTAGCTTGTTTACTAAAACTCATTGACAACACAAATACTCGCATATACTCCTCCATCGGGCAGAACGGCCATGGACGTTCAACAATTACTAAGAGTGGCACAGAATAGAGAACATTTTGATGTAGTCATAGCAAACCTCCAGTAATGGAGTGCACCAGAAGAAGTCCTCCATCGGTAGCCAGCTTGAAGCTTAGGATTTCCCAGTGCTCTACCATTAAGTTTGTGATGTCGGATAGTATAATTCAGCCAGAGAAACAGGATTCGTTCGTATAGGCATTTATTTCGAATTTACATATACAAATGAAAAAGTAATTATCGTTAAGTGTCTACTGAATACAATGTTTGAATACAAAGACGTACTGTTTATTTATTTCGATAGATGGGTGTGACGATATTCGATATGGTAAACTAAGATACGGCGATCGAGGAATTGAGGTCGTACTCGTACCTCAACGCAGAACGAGTACTTGGACAGGGATAAGGATGTCTATCTAGTTCAACGCACCAGATAGAAAGAATACGCCAATATCGTTCAACGCACCAGATTGACGCAGCCAGAGGAAGGATTGTCAATCTCGCTCAACGCGCCAGATCGACTGGGTTCGGAAGGATTTGGGACACGTTCAACTCACCTGTCCCCAAGGTCAGATATTCTCAACTCAACGCGTCGAGAAAAATGGTTAGCTGTCTTTCAGTTTCGACTTTTATACTATGCGAGACGGAACAAAAACATGTTTTGTTTAACACATAGGCGTGGTGGTGTTAACAGACTCTTCCTTAATTCATCTGGGTATTTTTTAAACCTTAAAGTTTTGGCGCGGATTTAGACCGAGGATTTTCAAGGTATCTTTTATTGTAGCTCTTTAATTCTCAGATATCATTTTATCCAGGTGTTTCTAGGAGCTAGGTACTGCACTATTAGATCTAACTTCTATCAACACAACCGTTTGGGGACAAAGTTGCAGTTGTATGCTCTTTTTTGTAATTTGCTTCTCTTAAGTACTTTTATTAGATACAGTCCATGTATCATTTATCCCTTAAGAGGTATTTGTAGTTTTGCGTGGTATAAACCCTTTTTTCCTTCATATTCCTTAGCTTCCTTGTCTGAGCTTCGAAAAGATATGGCCGAATATCTTAAATTTCTTCGTGTTTTCTCCAAAAGTACTCGAATTTTTATACACTGTTAATGTCTGTACTGATGTTGTGTGAACTAGTAACTCTTCTACCTATCTTCTAACTCTTCTGCTAGGCAAAGTCAGGCAAGTGGAAACTAGGCTAGTCTACGATGCACTCTTTGTGGAAACAGGTTTGTTACCTTGTTGTTGGAACTTCTTATTTTTTTAATAATAGCCTTCTTTTATACCGCTGGCGCTGCTATCTCTTAGGTCTACGGTATGTAAGGAAAATAACAGGTTCAGTGCTACACTTTAATCGCCTATTTTACCTCTGGTTTTACCCAAGGTACTTATTTTATTTGGGCTGAGTTGACCTGCGGTCTGTAGACTTTTAAAAATATCTAGATGTTTTCGCCGACACTTGGAATCGGTCTCTGACTTTCTGTGTGGAAGCCAGATACTCTACCGCCTGAGTTAACCGAGTTTCTTTTAGTCTAGTTTTTAGTTTTTTAGTTTTATTAATTTGCTCCATTTTTGTCAAAGGAATATGATGTAATATTGATCCATACCTACGGAGGTCACATAGTAACTATAAGGCATACTATGAAAGATGTTGCCTGATCCCTCCAGTAGAACGTCTGAGACAGATATCTTTAAACAGACAATGGAAAGACAGGGTCGGAGTTTACCTTGCGTGCTGCTATTTTCTTGATCCTGTGGCAGCAGGCTGTCCAGCTTCATCCTCATAAATACATAAATTTGGAACAGAACGATGAGGATTTCATCCTTGTTATTGTCTCTTGTATTGGAATTTTCCCCCATATATGTCACTTTCTAAACCCTGCTGTCTAGTTTTTAAACCCCTCTGTAAAGTTTAAACGGGATGATGACTCGTCTTTGCTTATTATTAAATATTCATATTTTATTATGTTCTAGGCTAGCCTTACCCCTTCTTACCCCTACTAGACTTACTCCTTCATATTCCTCTTTAAAATTTTGTTATCATTAGTTAAGATCTTCCTTCTTTCGAAATTACCATTTAGTTATCTTTAAGAATATGTTTAACGAATTCAGATATAAAACCAAAAAACTTTGAGATCTATACTAAGACCAACAAATTTTTGGTCCTCCTCCTCCTCTATCCTTTATCCTTGATAAGGATGTGGTGACGTTATGGTATTTAACGAATGGTTGCTATCCATTCTTCTCTCTCCTGGGCGCGGTGTGCTGCCTCAGACAGAGAGTAACCGGTAGCGCACTTTATTTGGTCTGACCATCGGAGTGGCGATCTTCTTCGGGTTCTTTTACCATCTACCTTGCCTTCAACCACCAACCTCTCCATACCTTCCATTCTTCTGGTAATGTGTCCAAAGTACCCCAATATATTTTGGTAAGCCTAGTATTGATGTCGAGTTCTGTCAATATTGGGACATTTGTGCGATATGCTGTCCAGGGTATGCGCATCATTCTACGATATACCCACATTTCAAAGGCCATTATACGTCGTGAGTCGGACTTTTTAATGGTCCAAGTTTCTGACACATAGGTAGCGATAGGAAAGATAAGCGTCCGTACTAGGCGCAGTTTCGTGTTCCTGGTTATGTCCGTATCTTTCCACATTTTAGTAAGTTTGACCGTTGCTGATCTGGCCATTGTAAGGCGTCGACGTATCTCTTCTTCGCGTCCACCATTGTTTGTGATAACAGAACCTAAGTAGTTGAAACGGCTTACCACTTGAAACCCCGCTACGTTTCGTATTTCCGGGCTCCGGCTGGTTATTTCTAATTCGATCGGTTATCATTACCTTGGTCTTCTGTACATTAATTTCAAATCCATATTCACGTCTAATAGTATCTAGTCTGTTTATGATGTATTCAAGGTCATTTGTTGATGATGCTGGTACTAAAGTGTCGTCAGTATAGCGGAGATTGCTTATTTTTCGGCCTCCGACTGATATTTCTCCTTGCCATCCTTCGAATACAATGCGCATGATGTGTTCGCTATATATATTGAATAACGTGGGAGAGATAATAATACATCCTTGACGAACAGCGGCTTTTAGTTTAAAATTATCGTAATATAATATGTTGTTGACTCTTACGTTTGCTGTGTTGTTGATATACAGTTGTTTCAGTAGGTATATTAGATGTTCGGGGGTACCCATTTCTCTCAGTATTCCCCACATTTTATGCCACTTTATATTATCATTTATTTACCTTGTATAATATTAGTCAATTTTAAAATAGACGCATCATTATGTTCATTTTTATTAAAATATTAAAACTTCATAATAATACGGTTATTATTTCAATATCTGTTTAATATAGTGATTTTTTACGTATATTTCGCTACTGCTTTCGCTAATGAAATAAAACAGTTGGTTTAATTCAATCCCGGGAGATTCAAGCAGCTATAATAAATAATATAATGAAAGCTGCTAAAACGGATTTCCTTCAGTATTCGCAAATCTAGAACTAATCTTGTAAATTTTCTTGTTACTTTTCATAATACGGACATGTGGCGCTTTCCCACAGCTACTTTCTCAAGATATATATAACTGATTCGATTTTGGATGCTTTGTAGTAAGGCGGGAATGTTCAGTTCTGGAAAAACTTTTTCATCAGCACTGGAAACAGGAGTGGGCTAGAACTTCAACACCTTAGAACAATAGAGATGGGTGTGGTATGTTAAATATTAATTAGTGATTATACAGTGTGAACGTTTGGGTTGGAAACCTTAAATTTTCTCCGTTTAATTTTAGTTTTGATTCTGGATAACTGCAGCTGTGAATAGCTCAAATTCGTTCCTCATATAACAAAAAATTAAAACGAAAATGTACCCAAACATTTTTCTCTAGACGAACGACTAAAAATAGGATTCATTGAAAAAGAATCAGTACGTTTAACCTTTATTGATAAAAAAACAACAACTCGACATAAAGAGTAATAACTGAAAATCATGTATAAAACAGAAAGTATATTTATATTTAAAAGAAACATGAGTTTAGGCTGCACCACAATTAACGACTAAAGAACGCGCACATTTGACCGAACCGGCCGGATACGGAACGCACGTAGTTTCGATATCATCAATTGGAAAACTTATGTAATTCAGCGATTTATAAATCGCAGTGAAAGCCTAGTGTGTAGTAGTTCGTTGCTTGATGAGCGCTATCACAACGAAACGGACCGAAAAATAAAGAGTTTTATTTAAGAGTTCTTAATGTTTTTTGTAACTCATGCTGAAGCATTCATAAAGCTTGTCTTGATATTCGATATATCAGGAAAGAAACTTTTACTTTCCGTGTTACGTTTTTTACGAATTTCATGCATCTATTTTTCATCCCTTTTGGTTGTTGTTCCTCTTCCTCGCACTACAAGCTAATAATAATTTTTGTATCCATCTTTCACGAAATATGGAAATCCATTGACCAAGCTAATGTGATTTTGCCGGTAAATGCGCGTTACAGCATTTCATTTCAGGTGCGTACGTTAAGAGAAGCATATTGAAGAACACTAAATCGTTCAAACTGATGGGTAAGTGAAATCTGAGAAAAATGCGCTTGTATTGTTTTTTAACCTTCTCTCTATTCGGATTGCCGAATATAGGCCTCTCCTTATTCTCGCCATTCATCTATGTTGTTTGTGAGACGTTTGCACATTGTGCCTGCAGTTCTTTTAATATCGTTGCTCCAGTGCATTTGCGGTCTTCCTCGTGGTCTTTTGGCTTCATATGACCACCAATTCCCGTTTTCTTTATTCCATCGGCCATCGACGTTCGTTATGCCCAGCCAATTTCCATTTCAGTTTAGATGCCTGTTACCGACAGCATCTTTTACTTTTGTTCTATTACGAATGTCTTCATTGGTTTTATGGTCTTTGAGTGAGATACCCAGCATCTGTCGTTCCATAGATTTCTGAGTTTTTCTGATCTTCTCCATGTTTATTTTAGTGAATGTCCAGGTTTGAGCTTTATATGTAAGTACAGGTAGGATACAGGAATTAAACACTTTGGTTCGCAGTCTTTGAGGTATATTTTTATTTTTAAGTACATATGAGAGTCTTCCGAATGCTGCCCATCCCATTTTTACACGTCTGCTTATTTCGGTAGTCTGATTTTCTTTGCTTACCTTGACATTTTGACCCGGATATGTATATTCATCTACGTGTTCTATCTCTGTCCCTTGGATGTTTATCATATGTTTGTCATCTTTGTTTGACATTAGTTTAGTTTTGCTGAAATTCATTTTCAGCCCTTTTTTTAGGGATTCTATGTGTAACTCCTCAATCATTGTATTTAGTGCATTCAACGTGTTGGCTATTAGTACTACATCATCTGCGTATCTAAGACGGTTCAAGTGTCTTTCGTTAATAGGGATTCCCTTATTTTCCCAATCTATTGATTTAAAGATATCTTCTAAGGCAGTTGTAAATAATTTTGGAGATATTGTGCCTTCTTGTCTTTCGCTTCGGTTGATTTTTACTGGTCTTGTTTCGATTCCATTAGCCAACGTCACTATCATTTCAGCTTGTTCGTAAATATTATGTATTAATATTCTGTACCTGGAGTCGATCCCGTTGTTGACTAATGATTCTTCTATTGCCCACAGTTCTACGCTATCAAAAGGTTTTTCATAATATATAAAAGCCAGACATAATGGGAGATTATATTCCTTAGACTTTTCTATTGGGATTTTCAAAGTATATAGATCGTCACAGGTGCTGTACCATTTTCTAAATCCGGCTTGTTCTACTGATTGATATCCGTGAAATTTAATTGTTATCCTGTTTGTAATAATCTTTGTAAAGGTTTTGTAAAAATGTGAAAGAAGTGAAATTGGTCGATAATTTTTCAGGTCTGTGCTGTCTCCCTTTTTGTGTATCAGTATTGTTTTAGCAGTATTCCATTGTTCGGGTATGTTGCCTTCGAGTAGACATTCATTAAATAGTATTTTTAGATATGTGATGGCTTCTTCTCCGCCCTTCTTCAGCATTTTTGCTAGGATTCCATCGCTTCCAGGAGCTTTATTCCTTTTTATTTCTTTTACTGTTCTTTCTATTTCCTCGTAGCTTATTTCGGATATCACTTCTGAGTTGACATTTGTTATCTGCCTATCTAGGAGTTAGGCAGATCGTTTCTAGAACGATACAGATCAGCGTAGAACTTTTCAATTGAGTTTGCTATATCAAATTTACTTTTTTCTAATTGTCCTTGTTCATTTTTAATGGTTATTATGTTTTTCTTTTCTAGTAAGTTAGAAGTTAGTAGTATTCTTAATAAGTTAGATTTAACTACAAAACAGTTACTAGTGATTAATTTTGATCAAAAAGACCGCTTTTTAATAAAGTGAGACTTCTTTTAATTATAAAATCAAATATTATTTAAAAAATGGAAAATAAAGATCACAAAATAATTTAACTCAGTTTAGCTTACACTCTTTTTATCATATCTGTATACTTTTCCTTTGTAAACTATTTTTCGATTTTCTGCAAGATCATCTCTGCATATAATGCCAACTTGACCATAAAGGATACGAGTCAAGTGTCCCTGTGAGGCAATCCTGCTCTATGTCTCTGAAAAGACACGGCAAGGAAGTTGAAACAACAAGGCGTGCGAAGCATTTGTTTTGCTAGACATTGAAGCAAACGTAACAAGTTTTCTCCTGTAAACACCAGTCGTCGTGAGAGATATTGTTTTAGTATGCCGAGTATGGATATTAGACTGTAACCGATTTGAGCTAGTAGAAATTGGAGCGTTCTGCTTTCGACAGATTTTTACAGTGTTGCCATTATTAACTTGATTTTGTTATTCAAAGTGATTTGGTTATAAGAACTGTTTATTATGAACTATACAGTGTATTCATTATAAAATGATCCGGATATCAAGTCTCAATATTAATTTCAGTATGCAGTTTATAAAACCACTACTGTTTGAAAAAATGTGAGTTAACAAACCAGGCCCATTGAACTAAAATTACAAATATTATTTTTACCACGACAGTTATTTGCGTAGTAATTCTACAATATTATGTGAATTGTTCTTCATGTATACTGGAATCGCCAATGACTATTTATGTTCTTATGTGATAGACAGACCTTCTGTAGGGCACCAAAGCTTTCCCCACTATAAAATAGACTACTTAAATCCTCTAAAATTTAACTGAAATATGTATTTAGTGGAAATCCTATAAAAGTTGACTTAATCATCCGCCATTTTTAATTTGACAAATGACACTGATTCATAGATCATGTTCAACTGTAATTAATTAGTCGACCGTAGCCATTTATAGTCCAAATTAATTTGCAAATTATTTTGTAGTTCTTCTATTATCCACCAGTCATTCACCATTTTTAATTTGACATAAGAAATCTACATTACTGACTGTCATAGTTCCACTATTATTGCCGCAGCCGTTTTTAGTTCAAAATTAATTTAGAACTGGACATGAAACATGACATTTTATGTGACGTTTGACATACAACGTGACATTCATGTGATATTTGACATTTTACATAAAACGTGACATATGATATTTATTATCATAGCTTTATTATTAGATCACATAACTAGGTGCAACCTGCTTCAAGGGTTTTTTGGTGCTACGTTTTTTCTGTTTCTTGTCATCTCGCACTCATTATCAAAATACCTCGTTTTTATTCCCTGCTTTTACAAAAGTATTCAACCGATTTCTGCATTACAATATACAAGTTAAAATAGAGTCCAAGTCCATTTGGAGGGTTAGCTGGTTTGTGATTGGATTGGCATACATTTTTGTGTCATCAGCGTAGAGCCATATTTTACTTGAGACATAATAAGGAACATCGCTGGTGTAAACCGTAAACAGCAGAGGTCCAAGGACGGAACCCTGAGGCACTCCACTTTCCACTAACCTGTCCTGTGAGAAAGATTCGTCAACTCTAACTTTGTAATATCAATCTGTCAGAAAATCATCTATCCAACGAAGTAAAGTACCGCGAACTCCGAAATGTTCTAGCGTATGTAGAAGTCTGCGCTCTGGTCGATCTGCTGCGAACTGTTAGTCGTTAACACAGTCGTTAACACAATGTAAGAGATTGGTTAGAGTAGAGCGACCAGAGACAAATCCATGTTGTTGTGTTGGAATAACATGTTCCTGGAGAAGAAATGCTCCTCCTCGGAGATAATGGCTTCCATAACTTTGGCAACTACTGGCAGTAAGCTAATCGGACGATAATTGTTGGGGTCGAGTTTGTTGCCTTTTTTAAAAATAGGGGTAACGGAAGCTAATTTCCAACTAGGGGGTAAGGAGTTCTGGATGAAAGAAGTTTGCATAATTAACGTTAAGGGTATTGCAAGCGTGTCTGCGCACCTTTTTAACGGTTTTGGTGTCAAACCATCTAAACCGGGAGAAGCGGCTGTGCGAAGTTGTTTTAGTGTTGAAGAAGAATTAAGTGTTCTTTGACATGATCCACTGTGAATTCAACTTGCTGTAAGGATGCGCCGACACGATTACAGTTAATAGCAGGTAGATAACCATCATTCGATTCTTTAGTAAAAAGAAAAATACTAAAAGTAAAAACCTGTGAAAATGCTAAAGTGAGAGTTTCGGAAGATTCTTTGTCAGAAGAGCATAAAGTCTGGTTCGGTTTTTGAAGTAGAGGAATGGAAACTTTAGACGTCATGGAGGAACGTATGTATTTGTAGACTTTTTTAATGTTACCGCTTTCGATAACATTTGCTTCAAAATTTTGTCTTAGGGTTTTTAGAGATGATTTAAGTTATTTTAAAATCTGCGGTGGCTTTGGAAATCACTAAGAAGTCCGGTGCTTTTAAATTTTCGCCATAGATGTCGTTTGTAATTAATTTGTTTAATTGCTGTTCGAGCACAAAATTTGACGTGTGTCGTCAACCAACTAGCAGGTATAATCCAACTTTTTGCATTTGTTACGGTTTTGATACCTTTTGATATAACTTGTAAAACCGATTCAAAGTTAATCTCATAAAGGCCTTTGCACCATGTCGTATCATGCATATCGTTCGTGGTCTTCATATTTCTTTCCACTATGTTTCTTAGACGCAATATATAAACTGATATTTAATACTATTACTTAATAAGTAAAATACGTTTGGTGCCCTATTTGGCAGAAGAATATTTTAGTATTACGCATACCTCGTGTTCATAAATTTGAGTCCATATTCGTTGCATGAAACGATCACAAATGAATCGTGCATTTTAAATATAAAGTCTACCGATCTGAACCCTATTGTACAGAATTTTCTTATTCGAGAAATATTCCCTCCAACAATACACGCCATATATATAGCTACCAATATTCCTTTGTAGAAAATAAGGGCTCGTTTTTTATAAAAACCGACAATAAATATAGATATATATCCCTATCCTTTCTAACAAAGCACTCAGGGACCGTGTACAAGTGCATATACGTAGATTGAGACATTTTCCTTTTATTTTTCCTTATTCCTACTTTCCATATTTACCTCTGCGGACGTAAGTGGTTAGATTGCTTGTTCCGATATAAAAACGATTCGAGATTTCTCGACCCACGCCACCGTCATCGTCGTCTGCGACAGATGCTCGCGGGAGGTCCATCGTTTTCGATCGTTAAAACTATTCTAGGCATGTAATTTTAGGAAAACGATAACAGTTTGCTGCTATTGTTTATTGAAAACTATTCTTCCGGCTATTATTTTAATACGCAATTGCTTGTTTGTCATCAGTTTGCATTTTATCATTTTGCCATATTTTCTTTGGAGGTTATATGGCTCTTCTTGATTTCAATTGATTTAAAAATCTCTGGAATAACAAAATTATTGTTTATGTTGCGATGTTGCAATGAGTGCCACAGTTGATAGTTATTCACTTTGTATATATAGAGTAGACCAAATTAATTATGTCTTAAATGGATGTTCCGAATTGTACAAAACCGGAAAATCCTTATTCTGCAATATTGAGTTTTCAAATTTGGATGCTTGAAATGTTACCAGATTTACCATTTTTATGATATCATTAGTCTTTAAGTTCTTCTTCTTCTTTTTATGTAGACATAGGCAAAGTCCGTTTTTCAATGTGCCTCCAGTAAATTGTCGCTCCATCGTTTTTGTGGTCTTTCTACTGATCGTCTTCCTATTGGGGAACTGTCTCTTGCCGTCTTTACTACCCTATTTGTTGTCATTCGGCTATGATCGTTCCATTCTACTCTTCTATTTCTTACCCAGTTCTTGATATTCTCCACCTTGCATCTACGTCGTATATCTGTACTTCTAGCTCTGTTCCATAGTGTCTTGACATCAATTTTTTTAATTATTTTCATCTCTGCTGTTTCTAACATCCTTTTTGTCCTCTCTGTGTCAGGTCGAGTTACTGCCGCGTATGTCATTATTGGTCTGATGACTCTTTTGTAAATTCTGCCTTTCACTTCTCCCCGATATTTTTATTTCTGCATATTGTTTCATTCAGGCAGCCTGCGGCTCTGATTGCTCTATTCACTTGATCTTCCACTTCAGTTTCGAGCTTTCCATAGCTAGATAAAGTTTGCTGTTGTAACCATGCATTTTGTCTTTTTTGGGTAGATTAACATGTTCAATTTTCTGGCTGTTACATTAAATTGGTACAGCATACGTTGTAAATCGTCTTCACTTTAAGGGGGTAGTATTGCGTCGTCTGCTTAGCAGATTATTAAAATGTTGTTTTTCTCCCATTTGGTATCCTTTTTCTATTTCCTTCTTCTACTTTTACTTTTATTGTGTTGTTTTGGTAAATATTTTCGATCTACTTTCTAACTTTTAACAGCTTTTTAAGTTTATTTTATTTTAATCTGTTACTTGTACTAGTTTCTTCAACTAGTTCAATTTCTTTCAAGTTTAAAGAAGTTATAATGTTCAATGTGCTTAAGATTGTATTCCTATCTACAGGGATAGTTCTATTCTTGTCAAATGCATTACTTTTATATTATCAGTTTTTTGCACGATATAAGTTATAAAGGTAGGTTTAAAATTTAAAACCATAATTTTCGTTTTTTAACATTTAAAACGAATTGCTAAAGTTGCCTTCCCTCAGTCTTCTTCGTAATTCATACACTCCCTAATATTAACCTCTAAATGATTAACCAGCCCGTTCGCGTTCAGAAAGAACGGCATTAAAACTTTATCCCCGGTTAAAGTCGCGTAGTTTTTTCATAAGTACGGGCATGTTTTAGCCAGAAATTGTTTTTGTGCAATAAATAATTTATCTGTGTTGTTGCTACTGCGGAAATTGCCACAACTTACTCAAATATTTACGAGAATGAAGTCGGCCCACGAATGCAGATGATACACAGACGGGGGAATTTTTGAATTCAGACGTTCTTCAGTATCTCGGTTTTCATTTTTATTAGGTATATAAAAAATCCCGCGGTCTTGAAAACGGGTTCGGTTCGGCGGAACATTTTTAGATGGTTGGTTAATATTTTATTCGAATGAGTTTCACTAAAATTTCATAATTGTTATTCTTCCGTTACGACTTCAATACGTCAGGGGATGAGAAGTATATGAAACATATAAGATGCTAACCGAACATGAACAGATCAGGAATGTTCCATTGGATTCTTTGTTTTTCTTTGGTTATTATCTAAGTATCTAAGTAAATTATCTTTATTATATCTATTATGAAACACACATATATATCTAACCTAGCCAATGTAAATTTAAAATAAACTATCTTTAAATTGAAATTCTTATGAACTAATTAAATTCTATAGACAATGTAAAATTTAAACAAACTATCTTCAAAATTGAAATTGTTATGACACTAACTAAATTATATTAACTAAATTTTGTACCTTTCTGTCAGTGAATGCCTAAATGAACTGTTTTCCACTATATAGATTCTAATCACTCCTCAATGTCTTCCTGCTTCGGTTATCCTTGTTTTTGTGAAATTACTTTTTCCAATTATCAGCTTCCACCAATTTAAAATATATTTCTTCTTAAGCATTTATAAACCACCAAGCAAACCAGCAAACAGCATTTATATTTATTCTTCTTTTCAGTATATCAATATCCAATCACCAAATATATTATATAATTTTAATTTTCAATTAATACTTCTTGCATTATACAATCACCATTTATACATAATATAATTTTTAATCTTCAATATTATTTTCTTTATACTGCTTCTTAATCTTGATTTAACTCACTATATTGAACAATTGTAACTGATTGACTGACTCTAACTAACTTTCATACTAAAACTGGCCATATAGTAACTGTAACTCATAACTGATTGACTAACTGAATGGACCTCTTACTATAACTTTCTGACTGACCTCTTGAATCCAAATCACCGGGTATTTATATCTTTTTGGATGTTCCAGAATCATCTAGCAAGAAATCCTGTTCGATTTGTTCCATTAAACACATGTCTGAATTTTCTGGAAAAAGTATATGTTCGATCCACAGACATAACCATTATTCCAGAATGTTCGACCGTAAACAAAGGTCAAATTCTGCATTCTGGAGAATTCGTTAATTTTCTATTGATAATTTTGTTGACATTTAGGCTTTTCAGATCAGAATAAACACTTAAATCAGTAACTATATATAAATTAAACATTTTAAACTAACATTATTATTATAACCCCACTTTATATTCCTAATTATGAATTTCTATCTGTCACTTTAAAGAGTATTTTTGGTTGCCTAGTCACATGGCTCACTTAAATATATCTACAATATTATAATTATAAAAAAAAATACTTTTTATATGCTAATTTCTTAAAATTTCTTAAATTCTTAAAAATATATATATATATATATATATATATATATATATATATATATATATATATATATATATATATATGCAAATATTAGTAGCTTTCAGCAAAAGCTCGCTATTCCTCCTATGAAATAAAATATATTAATATTATGGCATTGGAGCACAAATTAGTCCAACTGTTTACGTCTGAATCGGAATCAATCGAACGATATAACAGTTATTTCAGTATCTCTACTTTGTGAGCTGTTTGAGGTGATTCTGATTCAGCTCCAATTCTTCTAACCTCGAATCCCTTCTGAATGAAACCAAAAGTAAAGTTAGGATAGAAGGCCATGTCTCTGACAGCTTTAATACTTTAATATCACTAGAGGTCTGCGACAAGGTGGACCCCCTGTCTACTGTAATTTTTAATCTAATACTAAAAAGAATTCTAAGAGAAAGTCATATACAGACTATACGAGCTCAATATACCTCCCCAGACATCAGTTTGTAGCATACGCAGACGAACTTGCCCTAATAACAAGAAGACCAACAGAATTATGAGACATGTTTAAAAAAATCGAGATAACAGCCAAGAAGTATGGGCTGAAAGTAAATGAAGAGAAAAAGAGTATATGGAGATGAGAGGAAATATTAAACATTTAGGACAGTTTTGAAAAGTGTCTGTCCCAAACAAGAAATATAACTTGGATTATTAGGAACTAACGTTAACAAATAAAAATGAAGAGACTCAAGAAATCGAAAAAAGAATGGCTAAAGGTAGTAAAAGTGCTAGAACACTAAATGAAATGCAGGATCAGATCAAAGAAAATATCCAGGGGAGTAAAAAGAAGAATATATACAACGGTAATCCGACCAACGGTGCTTCATGCTAGCAAGATCTGGATCTTAAGCAAACCCATAGAACTGAAGCTAGATAGATGAGAGCGAAAAATACTCAGAAGAATATATGAAGATATAAAAGATGGGCATATCTGGAGAAGAAGAACAAATAATGAACTATATGGACAACAAAAAATTTCAAACATTGCGAAAGTTCTAAGACTAAGATGACTCGGATACGTAGCTAGAATGCAGGAAGGAAGGATCACCAAAGCATTAATAAATACTGAAGCTGGCACAAAAAGAAAAGAGGACGACTATAAAAAAATGGATCGAATCGGTAAAAGAAGACTTGGGATTATTAGTACAAAACTGGAGAAACCTAGCACAAGATAAAAAGAAATGGAAGAAAACTATTGAAGCCTTGGACATCTAGGGCCTGTTTAAGCTGGTGTATACATATATGATCTATTTGAAGCCGTCTGGTGTTTCGTACTTGTTGCTCACCGCCAAAGACAAGAATTTTGAGTTTTTCTAGTTTATCTCCATGGCACTAACTGTTGGCAAAAAATTTATGAGTACATGCAGATGCTCTTCGGATTGTGTCAGTACCGCAGTATCATCAGCAAATCTGATGTTGTATATTATGATTCGATTGATATTGGCTCCCACTATATAAACATTGAAAAGGCATTTTTTTATGAACTCTTTCTTCTATTTATGTTGATATAGTTGTTGTTTCTACGCTTGGCGCACACATTCCCACTATGGTTCCAGTATATGTTGCGGATAATGTTTTATAATCATATTTCTATCTTGTAAGATTTGGATTAATTTGTCGTTGTTGATATGATTGAATGCCTTTCTGAAGTGTTCAAAGTAAGTAAGTTCTTATTTCTTTTCAGAATCCATATTAAGTTGGACGAAAATGTGTTTTACGTTTATTATATATTCTGTGATAAATTAGAAATATTGTTCTAGGAGCCTCACAATGTCTTGCTTTAAATTTTTTGAGAATGGCTAAATATTTAAAGTTTAACCAATCTTGCTGAAGAGTGCCTGTTTCGTATATCCTATTGAACGGGTGAATTGATTACTTGCTGTTTCACTGAGGTATTTAAAATATTGGGCTGATGTAATACATTCTCCCGGAACTTTATTACCGTTTTGTTTCATTTACAATTCTTAGAACTTCTGTATTGAGGATGTTTAAGCTGCCTCCCTGTTCAATTTGCTGGCGAAATTCTGATGTGTGATCTCCGAACAATTCCTAAATATATTTTCCGTATTCTTTTTTGTTCTGTGGTCTTTTTAATCTTTTGGTGTAATTGACGATTATTATATTGTTCTTTTAGTTGCTGTACCTTCTCACATTCTCCTGTTTTCTTCCATTGCTCTTTTATTTCTTTTATCTGTTTGTCAGTTTTATCTTTGGGAGATATCCATATATAAAGTCTGATTAAAAAAAAAGGTCGAAAAATTTTTCGCAGATATCTGAAGCTTTTAAGACAGGTGGGGGTTACTAGATGACGAATAGATGAAAATGTACTCGTATTTTTACCTTGCGTTTTTTTAAACAATAATATATGGTCACAATTTGATTTTTTGTCTATAAGTTTTTTCTTAAAGCCAATAAGTCTTATATTTTACATAAACAATATTTATATTATTTTTTTATATCAAGAATATCTTTATTTTCCCATTTTTTAAATTAAAATTGATAAATAATTTACGGAGATATTTGCAAAAAAGCAGTTTTTTTGCACTAATTTATAAATTTTATTAATTTTTTTATTGACAAAATAAATTAATACATTTGAACATCGAAGAATTACCGTCTTTTAAATTTGTGCGAAATTTCCCCCCGATCGGTCAAATAGTTTAAAAGTTATTTAATTTATTTATCCCTGAGGCTAAATATTTAAACTATTGAACTTGCTCTATTAATGATGCTAGACACATTTAGCAAATTTCATAGGATTCTTTAAGACTTAAACTATCTCAGAAGTGAAATGCATATTGCGTTTTCATCGAAATTATTTACAAAATAAACGTTTGAAAAAGGGGTATGTTTTTTACTTATAAAAAATTGTAATACCTTTTGGTATTTTTCGAGCTACAGATTTGTACATACAACCATTGAATAGATGCTAAAAAAAACTCACATTTAAAAAAAACCTTTGACCAATAGGAACGAAGTTCTTCTTCTTCACGTGCCTTGTCCGTTCCGAACGTTGGCAATCAACATGGCTATTCTGACTTTGTTTACGGCAGATCTGAATAGTTCAGCAGATGACAATCCGAACCATTGCCGCAAGTTTTGGAGCCACGAGTGTCTTCTCCTCCCTGGACCCTTCTGCTGTCTATTTTCCCTTGAACGATCAGCTGTAGTACTCTATATTTATTATGAACGAAGTTAGTGACTATTTTTTAAAAAATCATATCTTCATTGTTTATAAACATTAAGAAATAAAATTTGCACAAATTTATATATATATATATATATATATATATATAAATATAATATAGCTATCAAATTCATCCAATTTTTCGAAACTTACAGCCCTTCAAAACGAAGGTACTTTCGAAAGATCGTCATAGAAAAGTGAAAGTTATAACTGCTTCAGATCTGTTTTTTTTTTTTCGAGATCGGAACTTCAAATTGAAACACGTAGGAAAAAATTTACATTATCTCGGATTCCATTGAAGCTAGAAGCCTTCTTTTCTAAGCTCGTCGAAATATGAATAACTACAAAGTTCTGAAGTTGGGACTAGTTGGGAAATATGGGAAACCTCGGAAAAATTGAGTATATTTGAAATTCACCGTAAAAACTTTTTTTTAATTTGGCTGGAATAGTCTGTCGCAGTATTAATAATGGTGACATAATTTTCACCCCCCCCCCTCCCCCAGAAATCTCGAAAAATCCCGGAAAATCATCATAATTTTAATAATATAATGTGTAAATTATAATAATATAATGTGTAAAACATTACCTGAAATTTAATTTATAAAATATATATAAGTATAATTACATCATTGATATAAACTGAACAAAAATATATGTTGATTTTCCGGGATTTCCGGGGGGGTCAAAATTATATCATCATTATTAATACTCCGACAGACTATTCCAACCAAAGTAAAAAAAAAGTAAGTTTTTACGGTGAATTTCAAATGGACTCAATTTTTCCGAGGTTCCATATTTCCAGTCCAGTGAAAACTATGTACTTATTCATATTTCGATGATCTACCCCAGATTAAAACAAAAAGAAGCTTCTAGCTGCAATGGAAGCCGAGATAATGTAAATTTTTCCTACGTGCTTCAATTTGAAGTTCCGACCTCGAAAAAAAAACGGAGCTGAAACAGTTATCCCCTCCACTTTTCTATGTCGTTCTTTCGAAAGTACCTTCGTTTCGAAGGGCTGTAAGTTTCGAAAAATTAAATGAATTTTAAAGCTATAAGTTTTCTTATAAAGTTTAGATTTTCATTCAAAATTTGTGCAAATTTTACTTCTTACTGTTTATAAACAATGGAGATATGATTTTTTTAAAAATAGTCCGTAACTTCGTTGTAGCCAGCTATCCAATGGTTGTACGTACAAGTCTGTAGCTTGAAAGATATAGAAGGTATTACAATTGTTTATAAGTAAAAGAGATAGTTTAAGTCTTAAAGAATCCTACGAAATTTGCTAAATGTGTCTAGCATCATCAGTAGAGCAAGTTCAATAGTTTAAATATTTAGCTTCAGGGATAAATAAATTAAATAACTTTTAAACTATTTGACTGATCGGGGGAAATTTCGCACAAATTTAAAAGACGGTAATTCCTCGATGTTCAAATGTATTATTAACATTTTATTTTGTTAATAAAAAAATTAATAAAATTTATAAATTAGTGCAAAAAAATTGCTTTTTTTGCAAATATCTCCCTAAACTGTTTATCAATCTTAATTTAAAAAACGGGAAAATAAAGACATTCTTGATATAAAAAAATGATATACATGTTGTTTATGTAAAATATAAGGGAAAAAACTTACAGACGAAAAATCAAATTGTGACCATTAATTATTGTTTAAAAAAACGCAAGGTAAAAATACGAATACTTTTTCATCTATTTGTTATCTAGTAGCCCCCACCTATGTCTTAAAAGCTTTAGATATCTGCGAAAAATTTTGCCGAGAAATCGATGATTTTTGCATAACTAGACTGGGCTATTTGTTGTCTTGATAAGTTTGAATAAATCTTGTGACTCTGTCATTTCTACTGCCCAGTAATCCGTAAAGACAGACTGCGCCACTTTCTCTCTTTTCATCAACCTTTTAGTTTCAATCTAATATGAAAATGTTATTTCGATATTTTTTTATATGCATTTTGGACTTTTTAACATCTAAATAAAATTCTTCAAGATCTCCTGTGCTCTCACATGTAGGTGCGTATACTTTTTTTATTCCTTATTGATATTAAGTCTTTAATGTACTTGGACACCCCTCGTTAGATTCGTTGACGCATCGCCTTGATTACTTATTTTTAATTCAATAATTAATAAAAAATATATTTTGTGTGACTTTTGGGACATCTATAAGGTACCGAAACAACAAAAATAAAATATTTTAATTCTAAAATATTAGTTGAATAGTGCTATGTGACAATAATTTCTGTTTTATGGGTAACGTTTTCCAGTTGACCTACATTCTCATAGTACGTGATCTTCCATTACAAAAAAAACACGCAAAATATTAGAAAAGTTGTCGCATAGGTAGAATTGCGAAAGAAAATGGAGGTCGCCGGTCCCATCTGACATTACGTATTCAATTGCTCCCTCCCAGGTGTAAAATTCGTGTTGGCGCTCTTCGCCAGAGCGCAAAAAACTCCATCTCCAAAGAGGGCGCAACGTGTCTGGGTAATAAAAACTGCAAAATAGCTCTTAACATTTCCATAAAATTAAGTAAAGTATCAGGCGAAATCAGTTTTCTAAAGATAATTAAAATCCTCATACTTTTGAAAGGCCCCTAAACATTTTGCAGCTCTCATTAACATTTACCTTGGGTCTAATTGAATAAAAATTTCCTAATTAGGAGCCAAGACGTTGCTTGTTCTTTAAAAATAAGTTTATTTCACTTTTCCTTTGAACTAACTGTTTCTTGCAGCCAAATTATGATTCAGACCAAAATCGGCATTCATTAGTTTAACCGGGCAACATGGTTTTCAAAAGGAGCTCGTTTAAAAATTAACCTTTTATTCGACAACTTCAACTTGAATTGTTGATGATATAATTTGAAATCGTCTAGGAATTTTTTTGTAGTTTAAATACTCTTGAGTTATATTGTTTTGAAACAAAACCCTTGATTTTTTTAGTTTTAGTAAAAAAACATAAATCTTAAAAACTCTGTATTACTCGTTTGCTCTTATTGTTTGTTTAAATGTATTTTAAAGATATTTTATCGGCAAATATGTGTTGCATTCCAGTCTATGTAAGCCACAGTGTTATGAAACATATCTATATGGAAACACAATCGAAATTTTTTAACAATATACTTACTTCACATTTTTTTTTGTTTTATATAAAAACATATAGAATAAAGCACATCCGGACCTATACGAATTATACGAGAAGCGCGACAAGGCTGCAGCTTATCACCGCTGTTATTTAATCTGTATTCGGAGTCTACATGCAGAGAAGCATTAGACGAGATCCAATGTGGAATCAAGATCAATGGAATCAGCATAGGCAACATTAGGTAAACTGATGATATCGTCCTAATAGCAAGCAACGCACAAGAACCACAATTTATAATAAATTCGGTAATTGGTCATAGCGAAATGTCCAAAAAGTAATATTCTAGTACATAATGACGGTATTAGATTTGTGTTTCGATACAGGGCAACAACAAGCCGCTTATACGTATTTCGACCTCTTTAGGTCGCCTCAGAACGGTATAGCCACTGCTCTGAACCAAAACAAAAATCTTTCCCGTCCTAGACAATAGTTATCAAAATAACTTTATACGGACGTAACTACGCCATCTAAAAACAAAAAGAGAAATCAAATGATTTCTACCTGGCGAAACCGAATTCAAATTTTTACCACTGTGCTTTCTAAAACTTGCAAAGCAAACAGTTTGATAAATTACTCGGCAAGAGAATCTAAAATTGCATTCCACATGCCGTTCATCATGGTCAAAATTCGTAGTGAATTCAGTTTCTGGTACTCCAAACAGAGTAAAGTAACACCGTCATTATGTTTTATTACTATATGTCATCAAAGATATGGAAATACAATACTGGGCCATGTGTTGAGAGACGAAAGATATGAATTACTCCGAATCATAATGAAAAGTAAAGTTCAGGGCAAAAGATCAGTAGGAAGACGCCAGAACTCGTGGCTGAAAGACCTGAAGAGATAGTTTAACCGCTCGTCGGCAGAAATCTTTTAATTTCCGTTACTATTGCCATTCCTCGTAAGGAGACAGCTTAATCAGTACAAGAGTCCTTGATTCGAGGCGCACTCCAGCCAGAAATATTTTAAACAATAGTATCAAATAAATTCGAGTGTGTAAAGATACTTTTTCAAACCTTAACAATTGTGGATTATTTACATTTAATGGGTATTTACCAGTGTGCTGTTGAAATGTTTGAATGCTTCTGTTAAGAAATGTTGAAATTTTTAGCATAATATATTAAAAAGAACCAAAGGTCAGTAAATTTACAATTTTTGAAATTTGTTTTTAGTGCAAAATTAAACATTGTTTTAAGCGACTATTTATTATATTTTAAAAATCATGTACAATTATTAAAAGTATCCTGTGTTTTCATTCTTATTTTACTATTTTTCCATAATTTTCTATACAATTCCTTATTTGATTTGTGATAAAACCAACCCCTTTCAGTAACACCCTTTTAAAAAATCTCTGGCTTTCTTTTCTAAGAGAAAACACTCCTGATGTTTGCGGCATTAGAATCTACTAAGCCCACTTTTTCCGTAGTTCTGTCAAAACATCACTGGCTTGTCAGAAAAGAGAGAACAGAAGCGGAAAGACGAGATAAAAGCTTTAGGGTTTCCTATTGAACGTTGCCCATCAATTATTCCGCGAACAATAATCATCCTGAATTGCGTTAAGACAGAAATGTTAGATAAACTCATTGGTGTTCCAGCATGAGAAATTTTTACCCTACTTGACTCCTACACAATATTATAATCAATTTATTGAACAATATATGTTACAATAATTATATATTGATAGTAAATGTTCAGATTACTAAGGAGGGTAAATGTATCTTTAGTAATTTTTATTACGTAGTTCAAAATACAGCATTTTCCTGCGATGTCTTTTAAATTTTTGGTGTGATTCCAATGGAAAATGATTCTTCCTATCAACTGAACCTTGTTGGTAATTATTTCTTTGACTAATTTTTTTTTAGGCACTCCCAGACATTTTCAATGGAGTTCATGTCTAGTGAGTTGCTGAGCCATGATAAAAGCGGAATTTCATGTTCTAACAAAAAATTTTTATAAAAATTAATGGGAAAATCTCCGTAGTTGGCTGTATACCATCGTTTAAAAAAAGATACAGAAGTTAAAACACTTCACCATTGTATTTAGGTATATAAAAACATATAGTTAAAACTTTTACAAGTGTTATCAAAATTTATACAGTAGCATAACGTTTTCGATCTAATCAGATCATCTTCAGTGCCTCATGTACTTGAAGCTAACAATGAATTTGTGGGAATATAACATCCATATATGGGTTTACATCTTTCCAAAATTAAATTATATGTTGACTCTAGGTCGATGACATCGGATAAAATTTAATACTTGAGGAGCTACATGTCTCCTTGCTCGGTTTTGAACACGTGGTTCTTGTCAGTTAAAACGACACAGACCAACTGTTGGTTTACTTCCATGGATACATTTGGTATCTGTTTCACTATTTTGGAAAATTTGGTCTTTAACATTGATTAAATTATTATTGATTTCATCTTTCACTCGTTGTTTTGTGAGTAGGCTCCTTTATTTACTAGTATCAATTTGGGTATCTTTTAATTTTCGGTTTAGTATTTTTAGTATTTTGACGATTTTTACTAAAATATTTTCATGGGAATTGTATGCAAGAGGCACAAGATCGAAACAGATGGGAAATTAGGTTGGGTGACTATATTCAGCAGTGGACAAGCTAAAATTGAAAGATGATTTTCACTTTAAGCCTAATTTTGGTCACTACTGGCTTGTAATCTGATCCTATGTCGGTACTCATGTATGTTTTTGACACGCTCTTTTACAGTTCCGCTTGCCTGAAGCTGTTGGTCAGTAACTGGGATATTGCTTATACTGGCAATCACTCGGACGTTAGAGCTTCGTCTGTTATATAACAAGATTCATCGAATAATGACGATCAAGCCATCACATTGGGCAGGTGAGGTTGACATTTGAATAGCAGAAGCTGTACGTTTGCATCACTACCCCCTACTTCCCACATTCATGGCAACATATGTATTTCTTTCATCATAATTATAAAGTGTACATTAATTTGTTAGATAATCATAACAGCTAAATTATAAATATTTTACCTCAAGAATATTTACACACACTCTTCAGGTAGAACCAAAAATCGCTGGTTTAATTTAATTTACAGTTTAATATACAAGTCCCATTTCCTTAAATGTGTACGCCAATGACCTCGACCATCCCGTTCTATATTTCATAAAAATATGTTCTAATCTTTGGCTTCATCTTGACATTTGTTTGTCCATGTCATTCTGCTGTTTTTTTAGTTAAAGGTATTTGTGTACGAAAGATTCATCAAGTTAATGTTCCAAAAATTAATATTTTATCAAAACTTGGGCGACAGTAATACGACTTGAATTATTTAAGAAGAAAAATTCGTGGAAATTCTTTGTGAACAACGGGTCACGTGATAAATAATTTTTGGGAAAGGATAATGGAAAAGTAGAATCGTCTATTAATTATTAAACGAAAGCGTCGGTAAGTGGAGAAAATGGGATTTGTTATTTTAGCTGAGCGATATTGATTTAAACTAAAAAACTACGTTATTTGTATAACAAAAAGATGTTACGTAGGTGGAACAGTAGACTAGCGCGAAGCTTTATCCTATGTTTCTATATTTTGAGAATTAAATAAAGTAATATTATTATTTATTTATTATTTACATTTAAACAAATTATATGATATTCAAATAATTCCATAGATTAATATGTTTCCTCCTAACGCCACCTATTGACATATTAACAAAGCATGCGGTATATTATTATATAAACTAAATATTATGTTTAAAATAATAATTGTATTTATATAAAATTATTTTAAAACGTGTGAAATAAGTGTGTTAAAAATTTAAACAGATGATTCAATATTGTTCTTATTCGGATTACATTTATGACTTTTAAATTTTGACAATCGCTGTGAATCGAATCTTTTATTGACAAATATTTTTAAATTTTTTACTTTTCATTTGATGTCTGTATTTGTTGGTTACTTTTCATGTAGTTTTAATTTAAACCTGCTTAGAATAAATATATGATGACTAGAAACGTATTGATCAAGAGTAATTAATCGATGTGAAGAACCGCTATTTTATGATGCTACCCGTGATGACGCCATCTTGTGGCGCTAGTTCCGAGACGCTCCCCTTAACATTTTACTATAGAGAAAAAAGTAATACAACGCCAGTATAGAAGTTTCGCTTTAAATGAGACTATTTAAGGTTATCATCACGTCAACGATGGAGATTCTTGGGTTATATAGGAATCCGACATGTGTTGTAAATTCACTCTTGTTTACTATATATATTATTTTGTTTAAAAAAACATACTTTACAAATTAACATGAAGCATAATTTGTTTAATAAAAATACTTCGATTTTCATAAAATTGTTATTGCATTTTTAAAATATTCGAAATAATTTTAAAAATGAGAATAAAAACTTGGTTAACACCATAGGATACTACTATTTGGCTATAAATAAGGCTGTGGTATAACAGATGCATGTCGACGTAAAAAGTACATGACAATATTTATCGGAATATACTCTGTGATAAACTAGTGTTTCTTGGCGCTACAAAATCCATGGCATATTTACTATCAAATTTATATAAGAGACGTATTGATTGGTGTTGTAGGTCATAGTATCATAAGATCAATAAATACTTTAAAAGGCATTCCACAAGGAGCTGTTTTATGTCTACTTAAGAAGGGGTTCGCAGCAGAATGAAGAAAAACTGAGAGGTACTAAACAACTCAAATCTCGAAAGCTACAGTACTTCGGACTCGGTATGCGAAATGAATCTAGATAAGCTCTACTACAAGCTATCTTGCATAGAAAAATATTTGGAAGGCAAGATCCAGGAAGAATAGAACATTCTGATTATAGAATATCAGTATCTGGTTCAACACATCAGTGCAGCTTTTCCGCTCTGCTGCAGCTAGCATAAAGATTGCCATAATGATCGCCAACATTTGTCATGGATAGGTACATCCAGTAGAAGAATACGAAATACTTCAAAATTGTGATTATTCTTTTTTCCCTAATTATTTAATTAATCAAATAGACTAGAGTATAAGTCATGGTTCTTCATAATATCATGGTTCTTTTTCTTGTAGTACCCCACGTTTTATTTTAATATCATCGGATTCTCCTGCCTCTGCACAGATAGAAATTGTACTGTGATTTGACTAAAGATTGCTAGTCATTCTTAGATCTTCTTCTTTTTCAAGTGCTCTGTCCGTTGCGAACGTTGGCTATCAACATGGCAATCCTGATCTTGTTTGCGGCGCTTCTGAATAGTTCGACCGATGTGAGCCGAACCACTTCTGCAGATTTTGGAGCCACGTGTGTCTTCCCCTGCCTGGCCCTCGCTTACTGTCTATTTTCCCCTGGACAATCAATTGCAGTAGACGGTACTTATCGTGTCTCAATATGTGGCCTAGATATTCAAGCTTTCTTTGTTTGAATATCTAGGCCACATATTGAAACACGATAAGTACCGTCTACTGCAATTGTTTGTCCAGAAGAAAATAGAAGCGTGGGCCAGGCAGGAGAAGACACTCGTGGCTCCAAAATCTGCGGAAGTGGTTCGGGCTCACATCCGTCGAACTATTCAGGCAAACAAGATTCTTATTTCACAGGTGTTTATTCTAATATTTGTTAATATCTCCATCAGCTTGTCGTGTTTTACTGTATCGAACGGTTTATGGTAATCAGTGAAGCATGCATAAATATCGCAATTCACATCTCTACATCGTTGCAATAGCACTTGTATGCTAAAGAGAGCCTCTCGTACGCACTGCGTTCCGAAGACCAAATTGTGTATGGCTGATTTTTTCTTCGCATTGTCTATATATCGTTTGATGTATAATTTTTAGAAATAACTTGTGAAATAAAATGTGGCTCATTAAGCTGATGGTCCGGAAATCATTGCAGGATACGGATTTTGTTTTCTTTGGTAGAGCAATAAACGTTGACTTCAGCCATGATCTTGGTATTACTCGGTTTAAATATATGTTATTGAATGTATGTGAAACCTTTAACAAGATCAGAGAAGAACATCTAATAGAAAATAAAGAGAAGAAGAAAAGTTGGATGAATGATAATATACTGCAACTCATGGAAACTTGCAACATGCAACTTTTTTCCATGAGTTGCAGTATATTATCATTCATCCAACTCTTCTTCGTCTCTTTATTTTCTATTAGATGTTCTTCTCTGATCTTGTTAAAGGTTTCACATATATTCTGGAGTGATTCTTCTGGATCATATGTTTACTCCATGTTACTTAGCTTTTCTGAAAGAATCCGTGCGACTGTCTCTCTTGTTTCCTCATCTTTTAGTCTTCTCATATCACATTTTTTGTTGCTATTCTTTTTGTAACTTTTTTAAATCTAAATTTACCAATAACAGGAATATGATCCATTACGGAATCTCTTGTTCACCATTATGTAGTTAATTTGATTTATATTTCCTGGTTAATCTTGAGGAGAGACTTAAGTATTGAAATGAGAATTTATTTAACTGCTATGTCTTTATTTAATTTATAAAGTCTTTAATAATTTATTATATTGTTCTTATCTTAATTCATTAAAAAGCACAATAATTTATATCAATTTATTTAACGAATAATACACATAATTTATATAGGCGAACGTAACATTTAAATCGCGAGCGCGTCCTCAAAATCAACTGTCCCTCTTCAGTTACAGTTCCGTTATTATATATGAAGTCCTGTTATTCGAGAACGGCGGCGATCTCCCCAGAAGTTCAGACCGGTTTTATTTCGGTCTACCTGGACACCTCGAATCGGATGATTCATAATAATTTGGCTCTAGATCCTTCGCCGAAATTTCTACAACAAAACAGAATTAAGGTTGAATGCTCGAATAAATGAACTTTGATCAGATAAAAGGCATATATCGAGCACAGTTTAATTAAATCTTGCCCAAGTACTTTCGATCCCTAGATCATCTTCAGGGGCATTTCGTCAATTGTGGCCTATCCGGCAAGAACTAGATGTCATAAACATATAATTGTACATTACACTACACTACAAATAGACAAACAAACACTTCTAGCCGTCCTTAAATTATTTTAAAGTGTTTGTTTGTCTATTTGTAGTGTAGTGTAATGTACAATTATATGTTTATGACATCTAGTTCTTGCCGGATAGGCCACAATTGACGAAATGCCCCTGAAGATGATCTAGGGATCGAAAGTACTTGGGCAAGATTTAATTAAACTGTGCTCGATATATGCCTTTTATCTGATCAAAAAACAGAATTAGTCATAATATATTTACGGTTATTTTAGGCCATGATATTTATCGTAACAGTATACAAACGTCTTGGTGCTAGTTTGAAGAACGTATTTAGTATTTCAAATTCTTTTTCCTGTACAAACAGTTTTAATCTTTCTCCTCTTTTCCCTTTACCAATTTTCGCATTCAAGTCACTCATAATAATAGTGTTTTTATTTTTTAATTTGTTTAAGTGAATTTATCAATAACTCATAAAATTGCTCTACATTTTCTTCTGGTATATCGTTGTGGCATACACTTGTAAAACTTGTAAAAAAATTTAATTTGACCGTAGTATTCAGTTGGATTATTATTAATTTTTCAGAATTAATATCACGGTTAATTTTGCACAATAAAATTGAGCTGGTAATATCAAGAAATTATATTGAAGTGGCAAAGTATATGCAAATTCTTTCTAAAAATAAAAAACGTATCAATGAACGGGGCTTTCCGAAAATTGTTTAATACTCTCTAAAGTGATCCATACATCTTCCTCACATCCACTTAACATTATCGAAAATATATCTTGCAGAAAGACAACGCGGACTTGCGAAAAGAAAGATAAAATAAAAAACAAAGGCCGTCATAACCACCTATATTCTCGTCTCTTCTTCCTTTTTATTCCATTTTTCTCGACTTTCCTCCGACGCCTCGTCGCAAGTGCTGATTTAAGAGCTCTAGAAAACCTAAAAGCTGCCGTTGTTTTCCGGGTTTTCTAACTTTTTTCATTGCTAGCCGCCACATTCGCTTCGGCATTGACAGAAGCGGTTCTCGTTTTTTATCTGCGCTTCCTACGTGAGACACTGTTGTATACATCCCGGAGTTTACAATGTCTTCACGCATACGGGATGGATCCAGCTATCGCTGAACGAAAGACTGTATATGTACTTGAATGAAATATCCTTTTGTAAATGTAACATAAATTGTCAAATAAATTTTTTATATAGCGTTTCCAGTTCCAGATCGGAAGAAGTTTTTAAAATAGAAGTTTCTAATTAAGGCGTAAGGCCAGTGTAGAAGTCTAAAATAGACATGTTTGACGAATGTTTTTAATGAAAGAAAAAGTAAGGAAATGTTTTTTTTATTTTGTTTTCCAAGAAAATTTTTCCAATCTGTCCTGTTTGGACAATAATCAAATTTGATAATTCGAACAAAGAAATTACCATGAGCTAAGAATACATGCCAGTGTTGGTACCTTCCTTAATATTAAAAAAATCTTATATTCTAAACAATTTACTTATAAAAATCTATCTGATAAGTCCAAGGGTTTGTGTTTCTTAAGTCTTCTCACTTCCCTGCTGTTGTCCAGTAGGTTTACCGCACTAGACTTTGTGTAAATTTCTAACCGCTTTAAATTCCTATCACTACACTTTTTTATTTCCTCGCACACAACACTCATTGAGAGATCACGATGTATGACTTCGTTAGGCACGTAGTATGGTGCATTGACAATCTGCCTAAGGGCCTTCGATTGGAACCTCTTCAGTATTTCAATATTGGATTCGCTTGCACACTCCACAGTTATTCAACTTTTGGTTCTCTCCAGTTATTCTCCATAAGCTGTTACCACTTCTGGTTGTATTGGCGGTTTACTGACAACTATCACTTTTGCCTTTGTCGTGTTTAGCTTAAGTCCATGAACTCCTTCGTAACTGTTTACAATTAACATCGTGTCATTCTTAATTTTGATTCCACATTGAACATCATCTAATGCTTTATTGAAAACTAACACGGACTCCGAATATACGTTAAATATTAGTGAGGACAAAATGCAACCCTGTACTTACTAGTCTTCAGAATTTTGCAAGATTGCAAAAAAATCGGTTGCCTGTAAAGTCGGTTTTACGGGCGAAGATTTTACGTGACAACGTCTTTTTCTCGGTAGAATATTTATTGATATGAATATTATTAAATTGCACAATAGGAACAAGGAATTGAATGAAAATAAGAATTGCACAAATTTTAACTATAGAAATATATTTTGTTTACTAAAACATTGTACATGTAAACTTAAACTTAACTAATTTCTATTTGAGTGATTTTGTTGAGGATAGGACGATGATAGGAGAAATATGAAATGAAAGGAAGTGTTTCTGCTGTAATGTGTAATCCAACGCCAAGAACGCTCGAGAAAGACAGAGACACAAGCACGCACCGATTCAACGCGCCTAATTCTCTAGTGCTGCGCGCGCAGCGGACCGATCATGTTTGAGTGGGAGAGAGACGCAAGGCATTCGCCGGTCCGGCGGGCCTCTCTCGTTCGGTGACTCATCGTAACAGACGTGAGCGGGCGTTACACTTTTTCATGAGTGACTCCGAGCCACAACCTAATTTAAGACGTTGTCACGTCAAAAAGAAACAATGGAAGGACCTTCGCAATTTCACCTTGGATCAGTCAACTCTTTCGCTGAGATTAAAATCTCGTACAAACTTCATGTGTTCCTCGATTCTAATTGAAAATACTGCTAAAAACGTCATTTTAGACTTTTGGGATGAAACTGCCTGTGAGTTATTTTCTCTCCCTCTCTCTAGTTGTTTCCTCATTACCAAGTGTCGTGATTTTCAACTATAGGAGCAACTTTCTCTTTCCATCGGCTTCTGTCCTCAGGTGCACTCATGGATTGAGTTATTGATTCTGTGCTCTGTCCATAAGATCCTAAGCATTCTTGTTCAGCCCTACATCTTAAAGGCATCAATTCTTTTCCTACCGTTCGATTTTATTGTTCATGTTTCGGACACGTACCAATCTCATTTTGGTGTTCTTCGACAAAGAGCCATTCCTATTCTCCTACGTATTTCGATTTAACAATAACCTGTATGATTAATGTAGGATGTAGATAATATAACTGGATAGCTACTTCAAATTTTTCCAAAGCTCCGTTTGTGTGCAGTCAGTTTCAATAATGAACTATCACTATTTTTATTTATCGATCTTGAGACCACCATCTTGCTTTCGGTTTCCACTAGCTGTTGCAGGCTTCACATTTCTTCTTCGGACCCAGTTATTATAGTTGTACCGTCTGCATATCTAAGGTTTGAGTTCTTTCTGCTTGCGACAAAGATACCGCCATACCAAGTATAAAGAGCTTTTCGCTGTAGTTATTAATTACCTAATAATATGAATAATCTAATGACAACGTTATGTAAGCATTGGAATATTGGCAGTATGAAATTTAAAGAACTGATTTTGACGCGAAAAGTATTTAATTGTACGAAAATGTTGACATTTTATCATGTAAAAACGAGCTAACACTAATATAAAGTTTAATATCGGCAACGTCTGATGAAATGTCAAATTTTCAATGTCATAAATACAGTTGGGATTAACGCTTGAGGTATAATTAATTTAGTTTCTTTCCAACAAAACAGAATAGTTTATTTTGTTTATTTTAAAATTGTATTTTGCCGACGGCTATTGATTTGGAAATCAAAACTAGACTAGGTGAAAATGTGTAGATTTTTGCAACAACTGAGCCCGATTTCCATTGAAATACATTTGTCGTTTTGGGTCACATGTCGGAATCTCAAAACCTCATCACGTATGCACTAAAGCAAACGAAAATAGTTTCACCCTCTATTGCCATACGTATATAGCCATCAACTGCAGACGAAATAGCAATGTTCTTGTTTTATTTTAGCAATTTTCAAAGAATTATTTGCTGGAGTGAAAAATTAGAGCACGCGGCGGTGCGAAATGTATGCAAAAGGGCTTTTATTCAGGATTTGCTTCCTATTTTCCTCGACAACGTGTTTCAAGAAAACATCAAAGAGACGGAAAATTTCATGAGCGTCACCTCGTTTTTAATTAAAATTTTTGACAGAAATACTGCAGGTGAACGGTGTCAAGTGGAGGGGAAAGAGACTTTAAAAACAGTTTTAAAAAATTGGCTGTGTTGGAGAATTAGATCGATATTTTTATCTTGTCTTTCATGTTCGTTCGTGGGTGCTTCTATAAAAAGAGCTGGTAAAAAATATAAAATAGGCAGAATAAGAAGTAACGTAAAATAAATCCTTATATTTAATTTTACAAATTTATTCGAATGTCTGAATGCTGTTTGAATTACAAACCAACAGGTGGCGCTAGACATCATTGTTTACGTCATGTTTATTCTGAATTATGTATTTATTTGAAATGATGTATCATAACGTCCAGCTTGACGCATACTGAATAGTTGTATTAATTAACTACAGAGTCCATGGTTCTTAACCTACGCATCATCATTTAAAGCAGTGGTTCCCAACCTTTTTCCCATGATCGCCCCCTTAGATAGGTTTCACCAGTTATAAATACTACAATCGCCCCCCCCCCCCTTCCCACCCAATTAAATTGAAACAAATAATGAATCTATACAAAAGGTAAGTATCCATATTTATTTATTTTTACATTTCGTAAAATGATAAATGGTTATATGTGTGTAAAAGAATTGTTAATGGCTTCCTTGGGCCTGGTGTCTCTCACATAATTTCTTTATGTCTGGCTCAATGTTGGTTAATAACAACCTTAAATCCCCTCTTTCTATTATGTCGAGCTTATTTCTTTGTCTGTTTTTCAATATACACACAGAACTAAAACCTTTCTCCAATAGATATGTTGTGGGGAATGCCAATAATAATAATTTGATTGCATTCCACAAGATTGGATACACTTCTTTTATCCGCGGCCAAAATCTTTCGTACCCACATTCCCGAAACAAACTTTCAATTTCAACATCATGTCTCAAATCAATCAAGCTTTCTTGAAGAGAAGAACATACCGTTGAAACTTCCACGCTGAAAGGATTGATAAACCATGTTGGCACTTTCAGACTAGTCAAATCTTGGAATCGGAACTGCAGATCTTCTTTCAGTGCTTGAAGGTGGAGGTAGTATGTTTGAAGATCCTCAGAATCACCACAAGAAGATTTCAAGTTGGGGAATTTGGTGCATATTTTCTTCTCTCTCTTCTCTGCATATTTTCTTCAAAAATAGATAGTTTGTCAATGAATGCCCCGACTACTCCCTTCGCTTTGGCCATATTTATGTTCTTCCCCTGTAGTTGCAGGTTCATTTCATTTAATTTTTGAAAAATATCTGATAAGTAAGCGATGTCATTTCGCTTCTCTTGTAGTTCTGTACTCAGTGTGGGGTCAGTAGTATTAAGAAATTCAATAACAGTATCCATGAGACTGAAGAACCGCCTTAAGCAATTGCCTTTAGAAAGCCAGCGGACTTCCATATGTAGTAGCAATGTATTAAATATCTCATCATTTTCTTCACAAAGTGTACGAAATATTCGATCATTCTTTGGTTTTGCTTTAATTTTATTTATGCATCTATGACAAGTCGAAGAGAATCGTGCAACCTCCCACTCAAATTCTTGGCAGCCAAATGCTCTCTGTGAATGACGCAGTGAACACACAAAATTCCAGGTACTGCTTGTTTCAGATGTGCAATAAATCCCATATGGGGTCCTGTCATTGCTGCTGCACCGTCAGTAGCACAGGCGATCATATTTAATAAGGGAAACTCTTTTTCCTCAAAAAATCTCTTAATGACCTCAAATATTGAAGATCCTTTTGTATCAGTAATCAGACTTCTAACAAATAGCATTTCCTCGGTCATTTCTCCATTGTCGTCAATGAATCGGACATATAACAGCAGCAAAGCTGTACTCTCACTCAGGGTACTCTCGTCAAGTTGCATAGTAAATTCTCTGCTTTTCAATTTGTTGCAGAGGACATCTTCGACATTCGCTTCCATTTCATCAATCCTTCTGGAGACAGTATTATTGCTGAGAGGAACTGCATCTGTTACTTGGCTGGCCTGACTGGGTCCCAACATAGTATCAACTATCTCTTTGACAGCTGGGAGGATGAGTTCTTCTCCAATTGTGTGCGGCTTGCCACTTTTTGCTATTAAGAATGATCGTAAACCCTTGTCGTTTTTCTTGGTAGCTTTAGCAACCAACATGACCCAACAGTAACTCGCCTTTCATACTTTACCTTGAGCTCCTGTAAACGAAAGAAATACACATTCACTTTAATTATTATAAGTAGGTAATGGTAATAAAGTTTAAAAAAGGTTTTCTTTCAGTCTGACTTTTGGTAATAGAAAGTAAAAATAATTGTAATATATTGATACCTAGGTACAGTTACGATCACTAAATAGTTTACACTTTAATTTTTACATTGTAATACTTTTGACGTAAAAGGTGCGTTTAAACGGGGTAAAAATTTAAAAAATAGGCTCCTAGATACGTAAGTCTGTAAACTATTCAATGATTGTAACTGTACATGGAAAAATTACATCCTACAAACAAAAGACTTTTACTCCCCGCAAAATATTGGACGGGTCTGTCTGACTTCTCTGGATGAATCCTCTTCAAGTGATCCATAAGACGAGACGGCTTCATGGATTCGTTTGACAAAGATTTTGCACAAATGAGACACAATGGTAGATTCTTATTTCCTGGCAATTCAATGATTCCATATTTCAAATACTCCGTTGAGTACTGCCGGCACTTCTTTTTAGGTGCTGACATTTGAGAGCAAAATAAAAGAGTAATTAATTACAACTTATTGAGAAGGCAAAGAATAAAAACACCATCTCGCAATTCTCAATAAATAATTATATTGCCACGCGTCGACGTCTCTGTCCGAATTCTAACATTGTGACTAATAATGATTCTAATATTGTGACGCCTCGTGTTCGATAAGATCTGTGACTAGACGAGATGTTTGTGTTATTATTACCTGCATTGGTATACATATATTTACTTTTTATTATCCTATGGATATACGATCGAAAGTATTGTATTTTTTTCTCTTTTCTTATTTTTCTCAATAACCTATTTCTCGTTTTCCGGATGCTAAACGCCCCCCTTATCGCCCCCTTTTCTCTGTCGCCCCCCATATCGCCCCCTTCGCTCTATCGCCCCCCTGAATATCTCAAATCGCCCCCCGGGGGGCGATCGCCCCCAGGTTGGGAATCACTGATTTAAAGCATACGAAATTCGTCGAAAATGTACTTCATGCAACAGCAATAATTGACAGAAAGTGGCTACTGCTCCAATCACGGATTATATTATAAAATTTGACGTTATCAAATAAATAGAATATAAAATATTAGTTTTGCTTTAAAATTTTGGTGCAGAATTACGACTACATTTTTAGTAAGTAGCTTAATAAACTCTTTAAATATCATTATTAATTATTATATGTTTTGTACAAAACTTAATGAGGTCGCTGGTTAATATTTAATTTAAAATAACGAAAATTGCAATATAGGTATGTAAATGGATACGTAAAATAAAATGTTGTAATTCAAATAACAATTGGCAGACTTAATAACTTATTGTCAATACTATATGAGATTCACTTACCTTTTATGAATGCGGAGTCTGTGGCTGGGGCACCGCTCGGAGTCTAAGTCATGTGTATCTCCGGTTATATGGTGGCAATCTAAGCACTTCATGTCCATGTTCACGTATCACTTCATCTACAATATATATTGTCTTGTCCATTTATCTCGGCCAATTGTAACAATTCTGGTTATTCTGGTTATTCAAGCGTGGAAGACAATGATGCTAGATAAAAAATAGGTGTTTTATCTCACCAGGCATTAATGACGCACGGTAAAGAACCATGGACTCAACTGTAAAAAAGTTTACATCTATCAAATGTTTATTTAAAGGATGCTGGTGTTATTTTTTGTAACGAAATAAATTAAATGAAAATTTATTAATTAATTTGAATATTGTTCTATTGATTCTGATTCAGACGTGAAAAGTTTTACTAATTTGTACTCCGACGTCATAATAGTTGGCTTATTTAACAGTAGCAAGCTTTTGCTCAAAGTTCCAATCGTTTGCACATTTCGACTGCCCAGAGAAACAGAGAACTACTTTACTAAATCGTTCTCGTACCTTACCTTCTTTGTGCGCGAACCGCAGAAAGTGGGGAGATTTTGGAGACATTAGTTGGACTTTTCGGTTTGAATCGATATTAGCTCGAACGGCTGACGAGATGTAGATACCGAAATAACAGTTATGTCGTTCTATTTATTCCGATTCAAATGTGAAAAGTTTGACTAATTTGTGCACCAGCGCCATAATATTTGGCTTATTTCGTTGCAGCACTTCGTAGGCTTTTGCTGAGCGTTCTTTGAATTAAAAACGTAGGAAAGTTATGGCGTTAGCGTACAAGCTAGTCAAACTTTCGCGTATGAATTAGTATCAATAGAGCGATATAGCTCTTATTTCGATGTGGTCCTTACCTCTTCAGTCGTCTCAGGCTGATACAAATTCAAACTCGGAAGGTTTACTTAATGTCTCCAAAATATTTCTCCAGTCAATGGTTAGTGTCTGTAGTTAAGGCCTCTATTGTAAATGGCTAGTTTATTCAGGTATTATGTTTTGCCAACAAATATTTTACCATATGTTTGTTTTGGTATTCTCCACCAATATCGCTCATAACTTTCTCGGATCCAGTCCTCTACAGCCCTACATATTGCAAACTTTTGTACTCCCAGGCAAGCTTAATTCAGTCAAGCTTAACCTTGTTCCGATCTCCTAGTTCCTTCAGTTCTCTTATGCAGTCCCACCCTAACCTGGACGTCACTTCCTGATACGCCAGTACCCTTAGTGCCGCTTGACTGTCAGACTATACATGAATCTGCTCTTTTTCAGGTGCTCTCTCATTATTTCCCTTTGTACATTGCCGTATCGCGTAAATCTCTTCTTGAAAAACGATGCAGTTCGTCCCCCAAGCAAAGCTTTCCCTTATTCTTGGATTCATGGAGTATATTTCTGCCCTTATACCCCCTCTCGTCTTGGATCCGTCTGTATATCAGATCTTACCCTGTTGGTTGTAGTACTTTTTGTTTCTCCATACATTCCTGTCTGGAATAGACATCCTATACGAATTCATAAAATTGTGTCTTTTTGTCATGTGATCCGGATGCTCATTAAAGATGTCCTTTGCCACAGTCCTTGTGATACACATATGCCCTGGCCCGTCATTGGGAAGTTTCAGTAATTATTTTATTCTGCAGGTTTTCAATATTGCCTACTTTGTATTATCAAATGCAATGGAGGCAGGCCTAGTAGGGCCACCCTTGCTGCTTCTGGAGTAGTACGCATAGTACCAGTTATCCCCATACATGCAAGTCTTTGCACCTTGCTGAGTTTGGCTTTTACAGCTATTTGAAGTATAGGTAATTCGGGATTGATCACCATGGTGTACACCAAGTTTACCATGTCCGATTTTAATTCTTATTTCTTCCTTACATGCGTCTGACCCTCATAAGAGTTATCACTGCACTGCTTGTTGTAGCTAGCAATAGACAAGATCATGTACGACTTCTTGATATACTTTAACTTGTGTTTTAAAAATGAGACTTCATCTTTTATTTGAAAATGTCAAAATTTACTAATTTTATATATTTTATGAAAAATAATAAACTAATAAAGCTAAAATAGATAAAATTCAAATGTATTGCAATTTATCATTTACCTTATAAACAAGTCTCTAGTACTTCAAGTTTATTCTGTAATTGTAGCAAAAACTATTGGAAACATTTTTTACGCACGTTCCTTTCTGGCTCGTTTACGAGTTTTTTAAACTAAAAGGACCGCAAACAGTTCCAAATGCATTATACAATTTACCTAACTTTTGCGCAACACGCTCTGCCTCCTAAAAAGTGACACCGAATGATGTATCGTTTTCCATTAAATTGGAAACGTCATTGGTAGCAAGATTACTTTCTGCCTCGAGGGCATTCCTTATATATATCTCTTATAATTCCAAACCCTTAACGCTATCCAACGACGTATCAACAGGGAAGGGTCGCGGGACCAAAACTTCGCCGATGTTATCGCCGGTCCAAGTTTTGCGATGGCTTTGCCATGATTTACATTTAAGTTTAACCGAAACCTGAAATCCAGTGACAGAGTCAATTTCACTGGTCTACACATGCCCAACAGCTTTTTAAATTTATTATTTTTACTGGGAATTAACCGCAATTTAAGTTGCGGTTTTTAAGGCGTTCTAAATCTAAGCTCATAAATCGTTCTAAAAAAAACGATTTTCGAAGTGGATTCAAAACGTCAAAAACAAAATTAAACTAAAATTGTGAATTGTATTAAGATGCTACAAGAAAATATGTTTAAAACAATATCAAGCTTTTTCAATCGATTCAATATCTCAATTCTTCTTCTCGTTGTGCCTATCCGTTTCGGATGTTCAACCATCATGGCAATCTGTATTTTGCAAAACTGCTGCTCTGAGAAGATTTGTGGTTGTTCTGTTGAACCACGTACCTAGATTTTTCAGCCAGGAAATCCTTCGCCTTCCTGGTCCGCGTTTTCCCAATTAAGTTAATGTTTTAAGTTAGCGAAATAGCTCATTTGTTTTTTTTAGAGGTATAGAAATATAAGCAAGCAACACCATTTTAGCTGGCAGCCATTTCGACAACTGTTAACTGATTTATGTTTATTTTGGTTTGGCATTTCAACATGAATTTACTGACGCCTGAACAACTATTCCAAATTATCCAAATTTATTTTGAAAATCATGGTTCTGTTCGAAATACGTATTATACGATTACATCCATTTTGGTCAACATAATCGTCAATCAGAGCAATTGGTTCGATTAGCTGTGGAATATTTTCGCACTAAGTTTACTCTAAATGATAATAAGCATCCACAGAAATGTCGTAGCAGTTGGATATTTGTCCATCCACTTTATGGAAGATTTTGCGAAAAAATCTTGGTTAGCCTACTGATAAAATCCAACTCGTGTAAGAATTGAAACTAAACGATCACCTAATAAGGAGATAATGCGCAAGTGTATATTGAGAATCCATTACATTCAGAAAAACTGACTGTTTGGTGTGCTTTATGGGCTGGTGGAATCATTGGTACGTACTTCTTCAAAAACGATTCTGGCCAAAACGTCACAGTCAATCCTATAAAGCTGCAATTACTTACTTTTCACTCCTCAATTGAACAGCCATGATGTTCAGAAGCTGTCGTTTCAATAAGACGGCGGAACATGTCACACACCTCGTGCTACAATTGATTTATTGAAGAAAACGTTTGGTACCGACTCTGGCCTTCAAGATCCTGCGATTTAATACCGCTAGACTATTTTCTATGGAGATGTGTGAACTCGCTAGTCTACACCGATAAGACTGAAACATGTAACTACTTGGAGGACAATATTCACCGCGCATCGAAAATTAGACCTCCAAATTAGCCAGCCGTGTCAGTCATAGGTCAAAAATAATATTTAACTTATAATGGCAACAGATTATCTTTTGAATAAAGTCAGTTATATTCCATTTCAAAGTGCTATACCTCTAAAAAAAAAATAAAAAAAAAATAAAAAAAACGAAATAATAAAAGGATTAGTCAAAAAAAATTGATTGAACAATAAGATACGTAGAAAAACAAATATGTAAATAAACTATAGTATTTATTGGAGGACCTTTTTCGGTTCGTAAAGATGGTTTTGCTACAGTCATTTGTTCTACTTCATAAAAAGTGTAATTTGATGTAACACATGTTAAGAGAAAGATCCATAATGAAACACACGGAAGTTGTTGGAATTTGTTTGGATCATTCTGGCTATGATGACTTTGTTGGTTGCTACACGGAATAGCTGTGTCGAAATCTTTCTATACCATGCTCTCAGGTTAGCAATCCAGCATATTCTTCTTCGTCCTGGGGCCCTTTTTCCTTCAATTTTACCTTGCAAAATGCATTGAAGTAGCTCGTATCTGACTTGATTTTTCTCATTATATGTCCCAAGTACTGCAGCTTACTGCCCTTCACGATGTTGACCCAATCCGCGGTTGTGTTCATACTCCGCAGTACTTCTTCATTGGATCCTTCTGTATAACCATAAATGCATAAATACTTGAGTCTGCAAAACTACGGATGGATAACAATTTCCCTAATACTTTAATGAACCTTTTTAATGGTAAGATAAGTAAAAACTGCCATCACATATTAACAATAAGGCTGTAGAAAGAAAATTAATTATAAATACCATTTTAACTATAAAATAATAACCGAAAAACCATTGGAGCCTAAGATTACGTGAATTTCATGTAAGGCAAGGATTTATTTTAGACCTACAACAAGGCTTGCCTTCGATCTATGGTGGATATTCACAAGACGGACAGAAAGATACATGTATGGAAATATACATTAAAAAAAGCCAAAGTGATGTCAATTCGGAGAAAAAATATACCCCAGCCTTGAATAATCTTTCTCTTCAGTCCTGACCCAAACCACCCTTCCGCCCCCCCCCCCAACTCACAGGGGTTGTAGTGGTTATAGTGATATCTTGTATTGTCCGTCTCCGAAGATCTCTGTCTCTGGTGATTTCTTTTAATTCATTCATAGATCTTCTGCATATTCTTGTAATTTGGTCGATCCATCTTGTTGGGTATTTCAAAAAGCGCTCTCAGACTCAATAGAAGGTATATCTATCAATGGAGAAGTTTTGAATAACTTACGTTTTGCAGACGATACAGTAATAATGACGGATAACAACAATGATTTACAGAACGTAATGCAACGCCTTAATGAACGCTGTGATGAGTACGGACTGAAGATAAATTTAAAGAAAACTAAATGCATGATCATGACTAAATCTTCACATGCAAATATCCAACTGACTATTGAAGATACGGCAATTGAGAGTGTTAATAACTATAAATACTTAGGAATATAGACAACATCAGATGTAGACCAAACCAAAGAAATTAGGACACGCATTGAAATAGCACGTGCATCATTCATTAAACTTAAAACGTTTCTTTGTTGTCGGGATATAAGGTTAGAACTACGCCTGAGAATGCTTCGATGTTACGTATTCTCTACTCTTCTTTATGGTTTGGAAGCGTGGACACTAAAACAAGTCCATCTGAATAAGTTGGCCGCCTTTGAATTTTGGTGTTACAGAAGAATCCTACGAATATCATGGATTCAAAGAATGTCAAACGTGGAAGTAACTAGAAGGATAGGAAATTAGGCCGAAATAATTTTAACTATCAAAGAACAAAAATTTGAGTACTTAGGACATGTGATGAGAAGGCAAAAATACGCATTATTACAACTTATTATGCAAGGCAAAATCCGAGGAAAGCGAAATGGGCGAAGAATATCCTGGCTTAAGAACTTAAGGGAATGGTTTGAATGCAGTAGTGCAGAACTTTTTAGACCGGCAGTCAACAGAGTCCGCATAGCCATGATGATTTCCAACCTTCGATAGAAGATGGAACTTAGAGAAGAAGAAAATCTTGTTGGGAATCTTCTTCGTGATGTTCAGCCTTCTACATTTCCTAAATAATAAGTATTTCCATGTTTCCTGAGTCTGCTCTCATAACATGTCCAAAGTATGTTAATTGTTGGAGATGGACATTCCTGTAACTTTAAAAAGAAGACTATCTATATTAGGAAACAGCAATTTGCAAAAAGAACAAAAGAATCTTAGGTAGGTAATACTTATCCTAGTAAAGAAGAAAAGAAGCCATTAGAATTATTATATTGTATAGTATTTATTAATATCTTTTCATTCGTATTAAATCTAAGATTAAGGACGTTTTGGGAAACCAAGCAAACTGTTCCCAAATTCAGTCCCTTCATATAAATATCATTTACAAATATCGTCTGTGACGCCACTGTTTGAATAGCTTCTGCTGTATATCCATATTTAAGTCACGTTTAGAAAAAAAATAACGATTGATAACACAAAAGCGAATTGGCTAGTAAGTTTATATGGCACGGAAAAACAAAAAAGGACGTTTTCTTTAGAATTAATAAGGCATCCGAAAAGGGAGCATTATTTAGTGGAAGGGTCTCAGATATGAGATATATAGATTTAATATCATCAGAGACGGTTGTGGGCCTTGAGTCAATAGTAATTTTCGTTTGGTTTTTATAAATTGTTGAAGGTCTTTACGTTGAGGATCTTTTACATGATTCGATGAGATTGTCTAAAAATTGTTCAATCTGAATAAACTTTTAACTGGAATATTACAGCGACAAACGTGTTAAATTATGAGATGCAATTTCTAAATAAAAGTAAAATAACAAAACTAAAAACTATTTTCACAAAACAAATTATACGTGAAAATATTGGAATTAGCGATATCGCTTAAACAATTACTGTAACTTCTGTTTAAAACTCAAGAATTATTGTTAAATACAAATTACAGTGTTTAATTGAAATTAGATTATTTAATTGGTATTTTAAGACCGATTTCAGAGTTGTAATATATTAAATTGCTCCTGATTCAATAAGCGACAACTATTGAACACAAGAAACTAAGAAAATGTGACAGCTTTCGCGTGTTTCTAAAGCAAATAATTTCTGACAAGCAGACATATCCCATTCTTTCACAATATTCACAATATTACGTAATAATTTATTCGAAAAGTGGAAACGAAATTCGTAATACACCACAGATATGGTATAAAAGTATTAGGCTAATGCTATGAATCCTGTGTATGTAGATGTTATGTCTGTATATTATACTGAGTGACAAAAAAAGGTAAATACCTACATATATTTATCCAATTTTAATAATTGTTGGCATACATGTTCAATGTCGCTTACTAGCAAACTGGTTAAATTTTCAGCTTAATGCGTTAACTTACTACAGAAGCTGGTTCAATAATGTGTTGAGGCACCACAAATTTTTTTATACTTATTGACACGCCTGGGCATTGTTCTGATGAGGTGGTTGATATCCTATTATGGTATCTCATTCCAGGCTACTGCACCCTCGTGAGTATTAGTTGTGCAGGGTGTTGCAAATTCAAGAACCTGTGAACTATTATATCCCAGACATGTTCAATTGGAGACAGATCAGGCGATGGTGGTGGCCAAGATAAATGATTGACGAGATGTTGATCCATGAATTCTAACGATTCTCTGGTAACATGCGGTCTGGCATTGTCTTTTGCTGCATCCTGCTATCAGATCACCTCTGATAAAAATTAGTGGTGATCTACTACCATAAGGAATAGCACCCCATACCATAACTCCCATGATATGGTGAATATGTCGGTCTCTGTCAAATTGTGAGTCAGGTCTTTTACCACCTCGCCTTCTCACGCTTACCTGACCATCCTGCATTCCCAGACAGAAGCGAGATTCATCACTAAAGACCACTGATTCCATTTCTGGTTCCATAGAATTCTTTCTCTACGCCAGAGCACACGGTTAATCCGATGTTCACCTGTCAGAGGCAGCCATCCTCTCATGCCCTTCAATGTTATATATATATATATATATATATATATATATATATATATATATATATATATATATATATATATATACTCCGCCAAAAAAGTATCGCATCACCTATGAAACTGCAAATTGTTTTTTTGTTTTTTAAGTACGTAACAAATATTAAAAGAAAAATGCAGAATGTACGAAAAACAAAGGTTTTATTTAATTTATTTCATAAATTAGAAGCAAGCGCACAAACTGTATTGAATAAAAAAAATAAAAATCAAAAGGAATGATAATTTAGTAAGACGTATTTTGCCTCCTTTAGCCCTTGTAACATCTAGACAACGTTGTGGTATACTTCCAATTAATGTTATTAGATCATCTTGATCGATATTATCCCATTCTACGGTTAGCAACCGTTGCAGGTCCTGAAGATTAGCTGGCGTCACATTACCAGATCTCACAGTTCTGTAAAGATGGTCCCAAACATGTTCTATTGGATTTAAGTCCGGGCTGTGCGCTTTCCAATTCAAAACTTGTAAATTTACCTCTTGAAGCTACTCGGTAACGATTCTTGCGACGTGCGGGCGTACATTGTCATGCGTTAAAACAAAGTCATTAACAATAAATGGGGCGTAAGGAACAACATGCATCTCCAAAATTTCTCTATTGTACCTATCAGCAGTTAAGGATCCTCCATCTAGCTGTACCAAATCGGTTTGACCTCTAAGAGATATTTCGCCCCAGAGCATAATAGATCCTACTCCAAAGTTTGTCGCCGGTCTAAAGTTGCATTAAAAATAACGCTCGCCATCTCGTATAAACTGGTATTCTTGGATCCGAAGTGTATAAACAAAATCTTGACTCATCCGTAAAAAGTATGTTACCCAAGTCGTCGATATTCCAGTTTACGTGCTCTCTTGCAAATGTTAGACGTGCTATACGGTGTTCCCTTGTAAGTCTCGGGGCAGTGGCAGCTACTCTGGCCCTAATTCCAGACTGTCTTAAGATGTGCCTAACAGTTTCTGTAGACACACGTACATTTCGAGTCTCGGTTAAGTCATGTTGAAGTTGACTTGCAGTCACATGTCTTCGACGCAAAGCCTGAAGGACTAAAAATCTATTGTCCACATGCGTAGTTGCTCTTGGCCGACCTGTTACAGCTCGTCTTTCATAAAGACCAGTCTCTCGGTACCTTACTACCACTCGTGATACTGTCGACTGATTTACACCCACTAAATTTGCCACATATCTCTGACTCCTTCCGTCTTCAATGAGGGAAATTATTCTTACCACTTGATCTCTCGTTAAATTTAAATTTATATTGTCACGACCTTCCATAATCAATATTTAATACGGAATTTTAAATTAAACGCAAACTGTATACTTTTAACAAAAGTAAAATAAAGACTGATAATATAAAAACCAGACAAAATAGCAATTAACATTTTTTTTTTCTTAAACAATAAGTTGTATTTACAATTTTTTTTTTAATATTTATTCTATCCTTAATATTCTTAAAGGCCGCCAGAAAGAAATAATTTAAATTAACCAAATGCTGTCAGAAATATTTGTAATTTTATAAGTGATGCGATAGTTTTTTGGCGGAGTATATTATATACATGTCATATAAAGAACAATTTCAATTTTGGAGTGAGTCGAAAATATAAATTTGTACGTTTAAGTAATTAAATGTTATAAATGAATTGTGTTTTTAGTGTTACTGTTAGATCAGCCGTTAAATCTCGTAAGGAAAATAAATCAAACTGCGAAATTTCATTCTTCAAAGATACATATGCATGTAATTCATTACACATGGTAAACCATGGCCTGGTTCACATTACTTCGCCAAAGTCCTACATATTTGAAAATTGTCCCAAAGGTAAAAGAATGCTGTGAAACAAAGTTGACGTTTCTACTATTTCGTTACATGCCTTATACATATACAGAGATATCATTTTCTTGGCCACACCTCGTATATTTTAATTTGTGTATGAGGAAGTAATATATCTGCCGCTAAAGCCTGTTTCAAATTTAATCTTTAATCTTTTTTGACGTGACTAATAACTGTCTCGCGAATATAATCCACACCATCCATTCTTTCAACCGTCCCTGTGCATGTGACCCTTTCTTCTCTTCCAAATTCTCGGGTCAGTTGTTTTCGGCAATCATTAAGATGAAAAGGATGCGAGGGCGAATATTCATATATTACAGATAAGCCACTGACCTTCTGCTCAGCAATTTTTAAAGGCATGCCAGTTCCAGAACGAATATCCGCGGCTTTGGGATTATATTTATCAAACAATTTTTAAAGTTCCCCGTTTTTGTTCGTATTTAAAATGCAGATCTGTGCTCGTTTCGCTGAAGAAGCGTTTCATAAATTTAAAAAAGTACAAGGCTTTTATCTTTGCTTCTGTGAAAAAATTATAATAAAAAAGTTGTAGGGAATATTAAAACTGAGTTTCTAGATAACTCGGTAGCGTAGTATATTCAATAACCTCGAATGTTTTTATTGTTTCTGTTTCTGATAATTTTACTTTAATACTTTCTAATATAACCGCTACATTGGATTGGATTGGGAAGGCTAGAGGATGTTAATCCTTATATTCATTTGTTTGCTTCAGAAATATTACCTGATCGCAATATACGGTGGATGATCCAATGTAAGTAAATACTAAGTACTGTGACCATAGACCTCTATTGAGAACTGAGGCCTCGGTATCACTCGCATCCAGCGATATGTTCTCATCCATTCTTTGACTTGGCTGCATATGTACGGTGCATATCGAATTTAAGGTTCTTTTTGTCTCGCGCCACTACCAGTGGGCTTATGGGGAAAATATCATGGTATTGTTGGTAGATGGTCGCATCATATGCCAAGTTTCACAACATATATCGTAGGACTAAACTTCTAGCATTCACTATGAAACCCTACTGCCTGGGTAAGAGACTTCAACAATTCGCCCTCTTAGCATCCCCTAAGACAGAGGGACAGAGCTAGAAGTACAGATATACGACGCAGATGCAAGGTGGAGAACATCAAGGACTGGGTAAGAAATAAAAGAGTAGAATGGAACGATCACATAGGCCGAATGACAACAAATAGAGTAGTAATAGTCGACACTTGGAGCCGTCTCCAATAACTGCTTGACGAAAAGCTGACATAAACTGGCTCACTCAAAGAAATATATCATTTGATGATAATTTGTTAAATCTTACTTACCCTTGTGAGGAAAAATTTAACTTTTAAAATGGATTATGTGAAAGGTCAGCTAGGTACTGCTATAGAAAACATCACTATAGACTCGCGGTTGCATTAGACATACTAGAAAAGAAAAAAGCAGAATATGGGACGAGTTTTCTTCAGACGATAGTTAATATTTAGGACCTTCTGTGGATGTCGAACTATTTTTAAAACATTGCTTCATATAATAGGTAGGTTAATTTTGTTTACATACATGTCAAATTAAAATACTTACGTCTTCTAGAACTGCTACATACGTTAGTAATATCTAAAAACTCAACAAGCTTCGCGTAATTATGTTTCACATGCATAAAAATGTATAAAATTGGTAAAAATACTTTTATTGAGTGGGGAGCCTTGTAACTGGCTCCCTATATTCGAGGGTTGGAAATCTTTTGATTCCAAGCCTTACTTCAAAGGACTTGTGACTGGATGTATCTCCATAGGTTTGGTTCTTCAGTGACCGTTGAAGGATAAGGATTGTTAAGGTGAGCAAATATTGCTCCAGAGAAATAAAAGCACTTCAAGTTTATCGACTTATAATTAACTTATTTTTAGAGTAGAGAGGTTCAAAACGACCGTAGCTGACTATACAGTATCAAATAATTCTTTCTTTATTACACGTAAAAGAGAAAACCGTATGTATGAGAAAAATGCCCGATTTCGGCGTAGAGAAATATTTTATACGTGAATTGAGAGTGTTTCAAAATGCATATGCCTCAAGGGCATGTGAGAACTACCCCTCTTGTATTTAGGTGTGAAAACTATTTAAGAGGCTGTGGTGGCGCCAACAAGTCGGCTATTCCGAGCAAACTTCATAAAGTGACTATTTTACTTATTCTGCACTAAGAAAAGTGTAAAGAACTATATTTTTATTTTATATTTTAAAATGATATGTTCATTTCTGGAACACTTTTATATTGCATATAAATTTTTAAAATTCACTTAACAACATAAACCATACGCTACTGTGTTGTGTGTGTGTGCCTTGAACATCCAGACTGAGTGATATATCTCACTCTAACTTGCGTCTTTGATTATGTACTGTTCTTTTCTACTGGTCAGCGTTGTCATATTTTATCAGATACTTTAACAAGTCCATTATTCTGTGACTATGTAACTGTATGTGAATTATTAATATAGAAATTAATAAATTATCTATAATCACAACCTAGCAACAGTGTTGTCGTTAAAATTCAATTATTATTTCTCAGAATTTAGTGCCTAGAATATTGAAACTTTACTATAGTCGTACATATAGAATTGCCATACTATAGATATTACTTTATTAATATTTTGTCTTTTTTATAATGGGTATAATAGCACTGTGCTGGCCAGTTTACAATGAGTCTTACAGAACAACCGGATGATATTATAATTTCCCATTTCTCTTAACGTATTCGTCATCCCTTATTCGATTACTTCGATAATTTTTTCCAGTTGGACACTTTTCATAAACATAAACAACCCTAAACTCATTTTGAACCGTTTGTGTTTAAACTAAACGTAAAAAATCAATGCATCCAGAATGAATCCCGCTATTAACAACTCGTCCGAGGCTTAATGTCTCTTTTCCACGCATCACTGCTAATGAATTACGTACGTTTTTTTCAGCACTAAACATAAATAAAGGTTGTATCTCTAGTATAATACGAGTAGGTACACAATAAATGTGCACACCCGGTTCATGTCAAACGATAATATCTATATTTCTTCATTTGTACGAGATTATTAAGCCTGGATAAGCTTAGAAATTAGGACGTTAGGAAACGTGGAAATTTTTGATCTAAACTGTAGATTTAATACATAACTGTTTAGAATTTTGCCTAAAACAGAATATTACAAATAAGCGTATAAAAAATATAAAGGAGGTGTTAATATATTATAGAAAAATGTAAATTGTAGAGTAAGTATATATCGTTATCATTTTAATAGATATCTTAAATGTATATAATTAAGAAATCAAATAAGAAACAAATATTCGTCGTGTGACATTTGACGTTTAATATTGTGCATTTAGTATTAGTCGTCTGACATTTGACATCTGACATTTCTATGGCGTTTGACATTTGAAATAGAAAAAGTTTACCTAATGTACGTCTACTTTAGGCTTGTTTCTTTTTCTTTCCAGTACAGAACCCATTATCAGTATTGGTATAGAAAGTATAAAAGAAAAATATTTTCTATTTTGAATATTTGTTATTTAATTTTTTTCATAACCTTATGGATAAACTGAGAGACAATCTTTATAGGCAGTTTAAGGGTACCTTAACAAAAACTTTCAACTTTCCTCCGAAAATTACATGACCCTTTCTCTCCTCTGGGTGACTAAATATAACCTCAGGGAGCAGTCCGTACAGGAAGTTTTTAGTTTTCAAGGTGAATTCCCTAAAAACGTTGGGACAACACGACGATGAGAGATATTTTAGTATGTATTTATGCGAGAGATAAAAAATAACGAGGGTTCTTTGTTGGTGAAAAATTGCACAGAGATTGGGAATTATTTTTGTTGAAAGATTTTTTATGGCTCGAACAAGGTCGTGACGTAACGCAGATATCAAATGTTAGGGACGGAATATTCATAATGATAAAGCTTAGGAATTTTCGGGGAATTTGGGAGATTGTAATGGCCATTGATTTGATTAAAAATTCTTGAAGGCAAATTTACTTTATAAAGAACAAGAATTTTATACAAAAAAAGATGAAACAAAGAAAATAATTCATATAAGAAGAAAAATATTTCGCAGGATTTATTTGAGTAAAGAATGAAAGTTGGTTTTTCTTTAAAGTAATATTATTTTCCTGAATTATGCATAAATATTTAAGGTCACGTAAAATTGATTGCACAGTTTTTGTTTTGCCTGTCAGAGGGCACTTTATTTCTACACATACACATTTCTAACATTTTCCTGAAACAATTCCATCGACATTTACTGCCAGTCTTCTTCTTCTTGTTCTTCGTCTAGCCATTCACGTCCACATCTGAACATAAGCCTCTTCAAGTCTTCCTTTCCATTGTTTTTTATTATACGCTATTTGTAGCCAATTTTTCCCGGCAGTCCTTTTCAGATCATCTGTCCATCTCATAGGAGGTCTGCCTCTGGTTCTTTTGTGTTGGTATGGTCTCCAGGTTAAAATTGAGCTGTGCCATTTGTTTAGATCGCTCCTAGCTACATGTCCAGCGTATTTCCATTTCAACTTTAATGTTTTTTGCACCACATCGGTGACTTTGGTTTTCTGTCTTATCCATGTGTTTGTTTTCTTGTCCTTAAGTGATATACCTAGCATTGCTCTTTCCATCGCTTGTTGAGTGACTCTAAGTATATTCATATTCTTTTTTGTGATTGTCCATGTTTGTGCCGCATAAGTTAATATCGGAGTAATGCATGCATCAAAAACTTTAGATCTAACATGTAATTGAATTTGTTGATTTCTGAGTATATAGTTCAGTTTACCGAATGCTGCCCAAGCTAACTTTCTTCTTCTTTTTATTTCTTCAGTTTGAATTTCCCTATTTAGTATTATTTTTTGTCCTAAGTATATATATTCTTCAACTTTTTCTATAACTTTATCGTTTATTATTGTCACGGTGTCTTCGGAGTGCATGACTTTTGTTTTGTTTAAATTCATTTTCAGACCTATTTTAGAAGATTCAGTATGTAGTTCTAAAAGCATGGTTTGCATTTCTTGTAGGTCAGTAGCTATCAGGATTATGTCATCTGCAAATCGTAGATTACTGAGGTAGCGGCCATTGATGTTTATTCCCTTATATTTCCAATTTAGGTTTTTAAAAACGTCCTCCAAAACTAAGGTGAACAGTTTGGGTGATAAAGTATCTCCCTGTTTGACTCCCCTGTTTAATGGTACAAGGTTCGTGTGTTCATTTTCATTTAGGTAGTATGTAGCTGTAGCTTGGTTCATAAATTCTTTTATTATCGAAAGCTTTTTCGTAGTCTACAAATGCTAGGAAAACTGGAAACTTGTATTCGTTACATTTTTCTATTAATATTTTTGTGGTTAACAGGTGATCGGAAGTTGAATAGCCTTTTCTAAAACCTGCCTGTTCATATAGTTGGTATTCGTCTAATTTCCTTGTTAGTCGAGTAGTTATGACTTTGGTGAGTATTTTAAACAGGTGTGACAGTAGGCTGATGGGTCTGTAGTTTTCCAATTTTCGACTATCACCTTTCTTGTGTAATAAGATTACTTTAGAGTTGTTCCTCGGCCGCGTGATGCGGAACGAAGAAAAATATCGAATTCTTCAACTTGTTATGCAGGGTAAAGTATTTGGCAGAAGAGGACCGGGACGCCGTCGTATCTCGTGGTTGAAAAATCTCCAACAATGGTTTGGGATGACCTCAGCGGAGCTGTTTCGCAGAGCGGTCAACAAAACCATGATAGCCTTGATGATCGCCAACATCCGGACCGGATAAGGCACTGAAGAAGAAGAAGAAGAGTTGTTCCAGCTCTTAGGGACTTTGCCCTGATGTAAACAACTGTCCACAAGCTTAGTTACAATTGCAATTAGTTCCTTACCTCCTTCTAATATCATATCTGTGGTAATATTATCTTCTCCTGCAGCTTTATTTCTCTTCATATTTTCCAATGCTGTAGTTACCTCTGAAATTGTTACTTTTCTCATCATCTTGTTGATGTGTTCTGTAAAGTTCTGTGTAAAATTCTTCTATTCGTGTCAGTATGTTTTCTCTAGTTGTGATTTCATTTTCGTCTTTTCCCATTAATGATATCATCTGACGTCGTCCTAGTGTCGGTCTGAGGCATTTCATACTCTTATTTTTTTCAATAGTTGTTGTTATTAATTTTTCGTTTTCTTTTCTTTTTTGTTGTCTGATTCCTTTTCTAATCTGCCTATTAAGTTCTCTATATTCGTCGGTTCCCCTTTTGTTAGATTTATTTAAGATCTTCCTTCTTTTTATTTGTTGTAATATTTCTTTGTCTAATTCATTGTATGTTGTTTTTGGTTTTTTCAGTTGCAGAAGGCTTTTATTCACTGTTTCGGTAATAAGGTTATTCAAATCATCAATATCATTGGAGTTTATCTGCTGCATGCTAACTTGATTTAATGCATGCGCTATCTTTTTATTAAATTCACTATTTTTGATTTCTTCAGATGTCCATTTGTATCTTTTTTCATGTATTCTTTTTCTTTCTAGTTTTTTGTTAATTATTAGTTTTGTTCTTATTAGTCTATGATCGCTTCCTAGGTCAAACTGATTTAATACTGATACGTCTTCTACTAGGTTTCTATTCTTCGTTAAGATATAATCTATTTCATTCTTTGTCTTTTTATCGGGGCTCATCTATGTCCATTTTCTGCTTGGTTTTTTATTGAAAAAAGAGCTCGTTGAGTACATGTTATGTTCATTCATGAAATTGAGAAGCATTTCTCCTCTATCGTTTCTTTTCCCGTAGCCATAGTTACCAATTAAATGTTCGTAATCTTCCTCTTTTTTGCCCAATTTAGCATTAAAATCTCCTAATAGTATTTCGTAATTTGCTTTATTTGTATCTATAGCTGTTCTTATTTCATCATAAAATATTTCTACTTCTTCATCGTCGTGGCTTTTGGTCGGAGCGTACACTTGGATCACTTTCAGAGTGGTTCTTTTATTAATCCTGATGATGAGATATGCTACTCTGTCTGATATGGGCTTGAATTCTTCGATACACTGTGTGAGGCTTTGTTTTTACTGCCAGTCATGGTACATCATATGAGATAAGAATTTTTCAAATGTCCAACTTTACTTTAAGTTATTTTTTCATACATTTTTAAAGCAACTGATTCATACTTTTTCCCATGTAATGTTTCAGTATTTCCTTTAAAATTGGAATTATACAATTGGTTGCCTTGTAAGTGACCAATTTGAGTTTTTATTTTTACTATACGTAAAAAAATGGTAACAAGTGGTTCCACTTACTCTCAGCCGCCTCAGGTTTGTCCACTCTTCTCCAGTTTGGTTTAGCGTAGCTAAACACATTTCATCAGAATTACTGTAATTTGTATAAAATATAGCTAAATCATATTCCAGTACAATGTCAGTAGCCCATGTATCAGCAAAGACTGATAGAACTTTCTTGTTGCCAATAATACTATGACATAGAGATATCTGAAGCATTTCTTCCCCATCGAACTTTGTGTCTTGATGTATAGGAACCACAGTTTTTAAAGTCAGACTTAATTCTGAATCTTCTATTCCGGAGAATACTATCTCAGTATCTGCTGGTTTTGTCACTTTAATCACTTTAATTTTCACTTGTATTTGGTGGGATACTCCTCTCAAATTGCTCGTCTGAAGGCACAATGCTTGTATCACTGCGGTTTTCCCACTACATGATAATATTCCACAGTAATAATATGGTTGTAATCTAAAATTGCTTGCCCTTCAACTAGAAGTCTTTTAAAGTTCCCTATTAAATTTACAATGTCAACAAACGATATCCATATTTCATTCGCAATCTTCCAAAACAAGTGCTGCCACCTATTGTCGTTTCATTTCTCCTATGGTTTATGAAACTCTTAACCTAGGGAAAGAAGATAACCAAGCCAAGTTTGTGTCATGGTACCTTGATAACTGGTCTGAATATAAACTCGTCTTCACAGATGGATCCAAAGATGAACAAGGTAATGTGGGTATTGTTAAAAAAGCCTTATTTGTAGTGATTCAATAAGTGCCCTGGAGAAAATTACAAGACAAAGTTTTAAGGCTGCAGCTGGCACACAAACTCTTTAATTAAAACAAAAACTTAGCCAACTTAATGAACAAAATAAAGAAATTAAATTCGCATGGATTCCAAGTCACACCGGGATCGTGGAGAATGATAGAGCTGATCATCTTGCTAAACTAGGAAGACAGCTACCTGTTACTGAAAAATTAAAGGCTTCCTTTAAATATTTCCAAACTAAATATAAACAAAACCTATGGATCAGTTCGGTTCGATCAATCGGTTCCAACAAATAGGACAGATAAAAGGAATTACATATTGTACAAATGTTACGGTTCCATTTAAAAATTAATTTATTTAGATTGAAAGTGATCAATACAAATCTGTGCTCATATGGCAGTTTAGGCACCTTACAGAATGTACTTAATATCAAAGGGAGCCCCAGTTACTTAGAACTGAACTACTGAAGGTGATCCAACATTTATTGATGTTTTGTTCAAAAATTTAAAAGATTTAATCTGCTTGCTTGCATTGCATGTGCTTAGTGCGGTTTGGTGCAGTAGTATAGGACTAGAATAATATAACTTTAGAACTTATATGAAAGAACTTTTAAACATGTGATTTTTAATTTGTTTTTTCTCCTTTAACTATTGTTGCAGGTTCAGGAGCTATGAGCTTAAACCCAGATGTACCTTAGGTACGGCTCTTGAACAATCAGAATAAATAAACAGATCTTGGCCAGATAGCCCCGGTAGCTAAGGCCAAGCAAATGAATGGAAGAAGAAGAATGTGAATACTGCACTTATATTTTATAAAATAGTCATAAAAAATATTATTCCCATTTGATATTCGTCCATTTACGTTAAAAAAGTGTAATTTCGAATGTTAAATAATGATAAATGTTTTATCATATATCTAACTACATTGTTATAAGTAAATAGTATCAACATTCACGAAAATATGTGTACATAAATTATTTCTAGTTGACAAAAAACATGGATATCTTGATGTAATTCGGTCTATCTTGTTAATATCTAACAATTTAGACAAATGAGCACTTTAGATGATTAGTTAGTTAATTTTAAGTTAGTCATTTAGCCGTGATGGATTTTTGTAGTGTTTTTCTATGTGTAATCAATATATGTTTCGTCCAAAATTATAATTAGAATATGATATATTGTATTTGATAAATTACACAAAAATCAAAAAATAAATAAATGGGGTAACAAATAACAATTGCTTGCTACATATGTTTTACGATTGTATATACTTATTTTCTTTTTCTGTCTAGGTATATTTTATTATTTTTCCTTCGAAATATTAAGTTTCTTCACTTCATTGTCACTTCTAGTAACAATAATAATTAAATTGGGTCACACAAGGCAAGTTCTTATTCTCGGTCTACCTATCCACTACTTAAGTCAGCAATTACATGTACGGCAGACGTCATGGACTCTCTTAGAGTCTCTGCACTCTAGGGCCTCTGCTCCAGCTACCATTCCATACTCTGAGGCTGAGTCTACTTTTCAACAACAATTGGTGTTTTTATTTCGACTTGTAAGAAATCTTGTTATGTTAGAAATAGCTTGTCTTTATCACGAAAAGACACCAACCAAAACCAATATGATCGAAGCCCTCTTCAGAGCGTACGAGGACCAGAAGGTGCTAATACCCCTTCATTTCCGACGAGAAGGCATGGCGCCCAACTCAGTTTTTTGAACTTACGCCCAGCTACACCGATGACACACTGATGAATCCACCATATGTTGGGCTCATTAAGGCAGCGAGAAGAACCATCGGATGTTGGAGCACTTATTCTAACATTCCGACATCAAGACCTTCTGCAGAGCTGATGCCTTCAGTGTACATACACCTTTGACGAGCCAGGATTCTCCGAAGGCGGAAGCTCCAGGAGCTAACGAAAGGCTTGGAGTAAGCCCAGCCACTGCCTCCCTACCAAGATGTGGCCGACACCACGTAGGCTTAGGTACACTCGACTACGAAACACCGTTGGATATAGCAGTTGGGAACCGGATGGAGAAGACGAACCCTCCGAAGGAGTTGGTACATTGACCGAGGATGGCACCTGCAGGAGATGGAGATGATGTCACTACAACCGACCGCTGGAAGCTGTCGTAAGTGTTGTGTAGTGTACTGTGGTTTATTTGAACATTATTTTAAATTAACTTTGTGCATTTTTCATATATTTTTCATGTACTTTTTCATGTAGTTTTTATGTATTTTTCATGTATTTTTGTCAGAGTCAGAGTCTCCAGGGGGGGAGGATGTTATCGAGTCCAATAGTCTGTGAAATAGTGCGTACTTCGATTCCCATCGCTCACCCTCAAATCCTTCCCATTGGCCAATCGACCTGGAAATCCCTAAATATCGCTCGATACGTGCATATAAAAATAGGCGATTGTCAGGTCAGTCCCTCACGGGCTCTCCTAGAGTCTCTGCACTCTAGGGACTCTGCTCCAGCTACCATTCCATACTCTAAGGCCGAGTCTACTTTTCAACAACAATTGGTGTTTTTATTTCGACTTGTAAGAAATCTTGTCATGTAAGAAATAGCTTGTTTTCATCAAGACAAGACACCAAACCAATATTTCAACAAGTCCGTACCCCAAAAATGACCTTAGGCAGAAGATTTTCCTACGATGGCCGAAACCCTCTGCAGAGCGTACGAGGACCAGAAGGTGCTAATACCCCTTCATTTCTGACAAGACGGCAGCGGTTACTTAATAGTCTATCTTAGGAGGTTAATAGGTAGGAAAGGTTCTACTCGTCAGTATTGTTGCCTAATTTATTTTTATCTTATATATAATACCATTATGTTATTGGAAGCCTTTGAGGATCATCTGTTTGGTAGACTGTTTTCTATTGCTATTAATTTTCTGATTTTACGTTTTCTTTTAATTTCAATGTTATCTAACATTGTAGGTTGGTTCAGGTTCATTGTATGTTCGGTATTTGAGATATATTGTGTAAGGCACGACTTTTTTTCTCTCCTTTCGATTGCATTTCGATGTTCTTCTCGTCTAACATGAATTCTTTGATTGAGAAAAACACATGACATACACAAGAAGCTCTACCCAGGAATATTCCAGAGAAGCGTGCCAAGATCACACAGTCAGTTTACTTCAAGCACTAGCAAGAAGCATTACTACCTGACTTGACAAAGCATGCGCGACCTTCAAACCAATGGTTTGTCTCAAAACCAAAATGATTCAACGCTGAGTCAAACTCCGAAAGCACCTATAGCTCCCATTGAAATTTTAAATGTAACATATATATCATATAACGTAAGGTTAAGGAAGATTAGAACCAAGCTTGGGCCATCATGCCAAATGAAGCGAAAAATATTCCACCCCCAGACCCAACTTAATTTTTCTAGTAAATCATTAGGTTTTTACACTGGCTATAATTAACTAGCTGTTGTACAGCGCTACGTTAAAAAATTCTCTAAAAATGTATTTTAAAAATGACACCCTACTTATGGGTTTCAGATCCCCTACAAAATACATACAGTGTGTAAAAGCCAAATGGAATAAATTTATTATTTAGGTTACTGTACATATTTATAAAAAATCCCGAAACACGTCAAATTTAAATTATAACTTGACATTCTTTAACGTGAAAATGCAACCCCTACCTTCAACCCCCTTAGAATGACAGGTACAACCCCCAATTTTTAAAATAGGAAGTAGAGGCTTGTGATACATTGTTTGAAAGGTGTTTTCATTCTACATTCAAAAATGTTGTCGCTTTCAAGTTTATTAAAGATAAAATAAAATAAATTAAAATCATGTGGTTACCGAAATTCGCTACAATACAATCAAAAACTAAAATGTAATGCAAAACGTAATAAAATGTAGAACACGAAAAAGAACTATGAATGTTAATGAAGTAGATGTTCAAAATGTTCACCGCGAACGTCTTGGCAACATCCTAATCTCAAATAAAACTGTCTTCTAACATTATTTAACATAACAGGCGTGATCGACCTAATCGCAAGCGTTATTCGTTCTTTTAAGTCATTTAAATCAGAAGGTTTAGTTTTGTACACATGGCTCTTCACATATCCCCATAAAAAGAAATCTAATAATGTACGATCAGGTGATCGCGCTGGCCATTCAATCGATCCTCGCCTTCCTATCCACCGATTGGGAAATATTGTATCGAGGTACTGCCGGACATTAAGTTGGTAATGTGGTGGTGCTCCATCCTGCTGAAACCATATCGTATTCGCTGGAACTTGAGTGTTTCCTGGATCAGAATATAAATTTGCCAACGTTGGAATGACATCATTTTGAAGTAGTGCCAAATAATTGTTGCCATTCAAGTTGCCCTCAATGAAAAAGGGATCAATGATATTTTTTCTTACAATCCCTGCCCAAACATTAACCTTTTGAGGGTATTGAGTGTGTTCTTCTCTCATCCAGTGAGGATTTTCCGCGGCCCAGTAGCTACAATTTTGCCGATTAGCATGACCGTTAAGTGAAAAAGTACACTCGTCAGAAATTATAACGTCTTCTAATTGGATAATATTGTTATCCAACATGTCCATCATTTGCTCACAAAAAAAAGTTCTATCAAAATCGTCTTCCATGAGCCCCTGAGTAGGTATCATCTTATAGGGATGCAATTTATTTTCTTTTAATATGTTTACTATCGATGCGTGGCTAGCATTGAATGTAGTGGATGCCTGTCTACTCGATGTATGTGGAATTCCTGAAACTCAAGCAACACATCTAATTTGAGTTCATCACTCAGTGCATTGGCAGCTGCTTTTTTATCTGCCTTACATGACCAAACTCGCGAAACTGCTTCTCTATTTTACTTATTGTTCCTTGGGATATAGGCGGTAAATTAGGAAATTTCTCATGAAATAGGCGAGTTACTTCCTGTTGTGTTCGGGTGTTATCTCCGTAACCAATCATTTGTAAAACTGTTATTTTATGCATTTCCGTTAATCTAACCATTTTTCAGAATTGAATTAAACGAACTTTTTACTTAAATTAAAATACTGACAACTTAAATAAAACAATTTACTAATGCGTGTTAAAATAACGTTGCCACGGAAATTCTTTAAAGTTTTTTAATGGTTACCATCTAAAAATCACATTGCTATGGTTTTTGTTCACTTTCCCATGATCAAGATCTAAACGGGAAATAAGTTTTGAGTATATTTTAGCGAATTTCGATAACCACATGATTTTAATTTATTTTATCTTAATTAATCTTAATAAACTTGAAAGCGACAACATTTTTGAATGGAGAATGAAAAGACCTTTCAAACGATATATCACAAGCCTATACTTCCTATTTTAAAAATTGGGGGTTGTACCTGTCATTCTAAGGGGGTTGAAGGTAGGGGTTGCATTTTCATGTTAAAGAATGTCAAGTTATAATTTAAATTTGACGTGTTTCGGGATTTTTTATAAATATGTACAGTAACTTAAATAATGAATTTATTCCATTTGGCTTTTACACACTGTATTATGTGTATTGTAGCTGACACTAATAACTATTATGGTGGATGCGCAGGTTTTTTAAGAATAGATTGCTAAATAGAAAGAGGAGGCTGTGCTTTAAAGGTCACAGGCTTGACACACTCAAGTCGTTTCCTCAATTTAAGACCTCTTTTAAGAAAGAACATTGTAGAATAATAAGAAAGTAGAGCTATAACAAATAATATCTGATAAACTCATTTGTTTAGAAGAGTTTTTAGGAAGTTCTGAGATTTTAGTAATTTCACAATAAAACTCGAAATAATATAGGGCACCATTCCAAGTCCGATCATTATATTCCATAGAAATACTTGAGATTTATGGGAATATGGCTGCAGATCTAACTGTCCCATTCCCATCTAATAGTCTATCTGAAGGTTTGTGTGTACTAGAAAAGTCTGAGAAAGACATTATTAATGGAAAAGGAAGCCTAATAAGTACTAAGGTTCAACATCATTGAATTGCTCTTGTAGATTTTATTTTTTGGTACTGTCTTAAAAATTAGTAAAAAAATTGTAAAATGTTACCCTTTTTCTCTTTTATGTGAATTAATTACATTTGGTAAAAGGAAGTTCTCTGAATTTGCTTTAAGGAATTTTTATAATCAAGCTATTTATGTCAAAAACTTCAAATATAAACCTAATAAAGTGGAAGAAGAATTTATTTATTAAAAATTAAAGCAATATTAATTTTTGTTTTCTTTTTCAGGTAGAGGCTTAATTTCCTTTTAAGTAAGCTTATATTTTCGGTAAGTTGTTTTGAGATATTTTTCTTTAAGTTTGCATAAAACTTTTGTAAAGTTTCTGCTCCAAATTAATAATACTGGAACAGTTACGGGTCTTAGCGAAAGTAAATAGACTGTTACTGGAAGTTTATAATTAAATATTTAAAATATATAAGTAGAAACTTATATTTATTATCTAATATCGGTTTATTGCTTTTCAAAATAATCTCGATGAAAATTGCTACACTTTTGGATCGATTTAAATCAAACTTCGGAAAAAAATTTTGAAGCTGTAATCTATTGTCGATAGATTAACATTTTGAAAAATCTTTCGGTGCCAAATGAGGGATCAAGTCTTCGGTGGTTAGTTTTTTTAATCATCTCAATACAATAAGCAAACAAATGGTGGGGCGTAGATGGTTCGAGATTATTCTAATTAGGTTGTGGTGAGATATTTAACGATTTTCTTAAGTTGATCTGCTTTTTCGTTGCCTTCGATGAACTGTGCTGGTATACAGACAAGCTCAACATTGTTTCGGTCTTCCAATTCATTTAGTTATTTGATGCAGTCCCACACCAACCTTGACGTTACTTACTGACACTTCAGTGCCGCTTGTCTGTCAGAAAATATATGGATCCGCTCTTTTTCAAGAGCTCTTTCATTATTTCCTTTTGCAGATTGCAGTATTGCATAAATGTCTGCTTGAAAAACGGTGCAGTTTCTCCTCAAGGCAAAGCTAAAGCTTTAGCAAAGCTAATTCTTGAATTTTGGCAATATGTTTCTGCCTCCACACTTCTGTAGTTTTGGATCCATCTGTATACCAGTTCTTACCCTGTTGGTTATCGTACTCCATGTTTATTCATACATTCCTTCTGGAATAGACACCCTATATGAGTTCTTAAAATTATATTTTTTGTCATGTGATCTGGTTTGTCATTAAAAATGTCCTTCGTCACAGTCCTTGTGATACTCATATGCCCTGTTCCTTTATTGCAAAGTTTCAGTGATTGTTTTGTTCTGTAGGCTCCCAATCCTGCTTCTCCTTAGCAGGCCTAGTAAAGCCTCCAGAGTTTCTGTTGGAGTACTACGCATGTGACCAATTATTCCCATACACGCAAGTCTTAACTGCTTGCTGAATTTGGATTTTGCAGCTATTTGAAGTGTCTTAGTCTACCGCATCGTCGCTGTATAGGTAATTGAGTGTTTGATCACCATGGTGTACCATGTTCGCTTTTAATCCCCATTTTCTTTCATACATACGCCTGACCCCCATAAGTGTTGTAACTGCAATGTTTGTTATTTTTTCTAATTTCCGGTTCCAGTTAAGTTTGTGAATAGTAAATAGGAATATATTTACTCAAAAGTTAAGTCTGATTTTTTGTTAATAGAATTTATCACACTCTGCTATAAAAGCCATCTCTAGAAAAATTCTCTTAATATGGTTTTTTCATACCTAAGATTGTAAATGAACTGTAATCCATCGTATGGTTATTATCATGCACGTGTGTGGCAAGAGTTCATCTTTCTGGGTGTAACTAAAGTCAATTTTGTGGGAAGTAATTCAATCTTTTATGGATCTTGAACTTTATCGTACGTATTCTTTACTACAATCTGTACAAGAGATACTGTAGATTACATTTTTTGTTGTTAATTCTTTTGGATGTTTATCCTTTGAGCATTTTGATAACACTTTTTTGATAGAACTTTTTTTTGAATGTTTTACATCTGTAACATTCTTAATTATTTTGAGTGATTTGATATACGGTAATGAAGCCTTAGGTGTCCTTGCGATATAGTGTGATAATAATTTATGTTATTGTCTTCTTCGATTCTGGCTGGATCAATAGATGTAGTGTTAAACAGGCTTTTTTTATCAGTGCATGTGGATAAGAATTATCAATAAATAGGTTGTAAAGAATGTTAAGGATTTTTTAATGAAACGATTTGTCTGATATTTTATGGAATGTTTATCGAATTACATATAATTTAAGTATCTTGTTGAGATCATTGGTTTCCTATACCAATCAACTACCATTCAATTGTCAGTAGAACGAATGAGACGTGTATCGAAAAACGGAACAGAAAGTTCATCATCTTTCATTCCAACCATACATTTTATATAAGGATCATAACTGTTAAACGTGGACGATGGAAGTGGATGAATTACTAATATTTTACAATGTATTTACTGGTTTGGATATTACAGCAGACTCATGATGGAGCTGGTTGTTGCCTTATTTATGTTATAATTATATAACAGCTTATTGTATTTATGTAATAAGCTGAAGGAAAATGGGTCTTTTGGTTATGTGGGGTATGATGATATTGGATTGACTGTTTTTGTGACAATAGCTGCGGATTTTATTAGTGTTTTTCTAGAACATAATCAACTTTTGAATTCTTCTATATTAAATACTACAATACCTACAGTATTAAAAGGATTGAGGTGTAGAGGGACTCTTAACGTATTATCGAGCCTTGGGTAACCTAGTATGCTGTAGCATCTTCCAAAAGATGCATGCTCGTAGGCATTTAGGCGTCGCGAGCAGTACCTCTTTTCGCATGGTCTTATGGGGATTCTTACTAAGTCCCAGCTGTTTGATGTGATCTAGAAGGTTCTTTATAATGGCACCAGTAGTAGGGATGATAATTAATATTATCGTCTAGGTACTCTCTATTATTTATTATCTCCTTATTTATATTTCAAGATCTTTGTATCTGGTCATTTTCTCAATGTATCTAACATATAGATTATTGTTGCTACGTATCGCGATATCAATTGTGTCATCACATCAATGTTTGTCTAATAAGTTTATTAAACTAGCATGATATCTAGTCGAATATGTGCCAATGGTTGGTCTGTAGCACACTACGATCCCAGTATAGCTTGTAGTTGTCAGTCTTAAGTATTATTTTAGTATTAATACTATATTATTTTATATCTACTATTTGGCATCAGGTACCTTTAAATATTTTAATACATTTATGTTATATATTTATTTATTTTTAATTTTTAAATCAGATTTTTATTTTTCCAAGTCTTGAATTTTCTGATAAATGTCCATTTCACGTTACAAGTTTTTCACTCACGTACGCTACCAGCGCTTTTCCAGATACACCTTATAATATACGTTATCCATCTTTTATTTTTGTATTCCTCGCGGATATGCAAAACGAAAATTCGATCTCGAACTGGCAGACATGTTTTTTCTGTTACGGCAAACTCGTATTCTGTTCTAATCCCGATAATCCCGAAGGGTTTAGAGTCTTTCAAGTTTTCGTTTCACAAAAATAGACGCTGGGACAGACTGCCGGTAGCAACACGATGTCATCGTCGGCGTCTGGTCGCCGGAACCGGATACACGTTAAGTTTTAGCTAGGGAGCGGGAAGACTACGTAATACATTGGCGTAAACTATAAATATAGGTTAGTTCTATTATTCTACAAAAATTAGTGTAACACTACAGTTTATAAAATTGATTGAGACACTATTATTTTTTAAAACATTCGTAAATATTATTTAGGTTCTTTCTCGTTATCGAATTTTGTAGACCAATATGGCAATCTTGATTTTTATCGCAGTTGCTCAAAACTCATCACAAACAAGAAATAGGTCTCATAAAAACCTTATCTAATGATGCTACATAAATATTTATGTAAACCTGAATATTTAAAGGACAAATTAAAACATTAAAAAACCTACAATGGAAGTAAAAATTTATGTAGAATGGTATACTTCTGAAAAAATTCAGAACGCTTCCTGTCCTATCAGCCCATCATCAGTGAAAACCTAGAACAATAAATATTTTCACGTTAAAATAATTAATGCAAATAGGTAAAATTTGGACTGTTAAACTGAATATGTAGTAAATATTTACATCTTAAAAATAAGTTGAAGCTATCCACATGGTAAGGCCTAATTCATAACAAAATTAGGCACAAATGCCAAGAAGATCTCGAAGAAATCCAATTTAGTTTTAGAAAATTTCTAGCATTTAATGCTGTGGGAACTAGAAAGGCACTTTATCCGATACATATCCTATTACAAAAATGCCGTGATCAAACAAAATATGTCTTTGCGTGCTTCGTGGATTTTGAAAAGGCATTCGATAAAGTACACCATGTAAAATTAATGTAGATGCTAAAAATTATAGAAATAATAAGACAAAACCAAATTTTAGTCTTTAGACTAAATTCACCAAGAGAAGTTCGTAAAATTACATATTTAGGAACTGTCATAACGGACCAACTAGATCCAGACATAGAAATAAAACGCAGGATAGCAATGTCTACAACCATTTTTCAGAAAATAAACACATTTATTTACAATCACCATCTACCGCTTTCTGCACACACTATGACCTCTATAAAAAATATCGATAGGTAAACTCCAAAATTGACAAAGAATATCTATTTTTTTTGTTGTATTCACAACTTTTCCTTGCGATTTGAGTTAAAAATCACTAAATTTTAGTACACATAAATTATTTAAGGTAGTCCGGAGTTTTTGAACTTACATTCAGAAACGCAGAGTTTCAGTTGAAAAATTTTGGAGTTTAGTTATCGATACGAGGCCATCAGAAAGAGAGGAGAATGTCTATGTTCAATCTAGAACTCGCCGGTTGCTCCCTTTTACCTTGGATATTATGATAAGATAAAGAAATAAGCAAGATGACTATAAATTGATTATATTTAAAGCAAATGACATAAAAAACAAGATTATATACATTTAATTCTAACAAGTCCCTTATATCTACAAATTAAAATAGGTGGGATAAAGATACAAGTACCATTACCTATTTATAATGTAGTATGTTTAACCAAAGGTGAATGAATTGACATAAAAAACAGCTGTACGGAAACTAAATATAATACCAACTTTAGATCTATATATCACACAAACTGCTTGTGTACGAATGAAATCATAACAGGGGTATGTAAGAATATAACACAAGAAATACTAAACATACGCAGCAGAAACAAGACCTGACACAGAGAGGACAAAAAGGATGTTAGAAACAGCAGAGATGAAAACACTGAAAAATTAATGGTAAGAAACTATGGGACAGAGCTAGAAGTAAAGATATACGACGTAGATGCAAGGTGGAGACCATCAAGAACTTTGTATTAAATAGAAGAGTAGAATGAAACGATCATATAAGACGAATGACAACAAATATAGTGGTAAAGGCGGCAAGAGACGGTTCCCCAATAGAAAGACGATCAGTGGGAAGACTACCAAAGCGATGGAACGACAACTTACTGGAGGCACATTAAAAAACAGACAGAGTCACGTCTATATAAAAAGAAGAAGAAGAAATACTAGAGTCGCAACGCAATTGAATACTGTTATTACTATTAATGCTATAACAAAAATTAATATTAAACTCATTAGTCTTCCGGGTAGAACCGCGTTGATTTCCATTGCGTTGAACTTTCTACATCATCTCTGATGTCTTCTTCAGGGCTACCGAGATCTTAGTCTCCCGAGCCTCCAGACATTACTACACTGATCAATAATCGCTTCACTACTATATTATTGATTCTATTGATTGACTCTCTTGACATTGTTGTGTTTTTTGTTTCTCTTTGGTTTCTCTTATCTTTCTTCTGACGATGGTATGTATTCTCTTATAAAGGAGATTTTCTTTGTTTTTTTTCTCTGGTCCATAAGTTCAAGTATTTCATCGGCCATCCACGATTTCCGTTTCTCAATATCTTTCTTCAGGTGTTGTTCTTTTATTTTTCTCACTGTTTTTTGTATGATGGTCAGACTTTCCTCTATAGTTCCTGCATTTTAGCACCTATGTGTTGAGGTTTTCACTTACCTTCAGTCGAACATTGGGATCTTTCAGTTTTCTTACATCATACTTCTTCATCGACTTACTTGTAACCTTCTTTATTCTAACTATGAAATTACCTACAACTGGTATATGATCAGAATTTATGTCTGCTCCCGGGTATGTTTTTACAGGTGTTGTTGTTCCTATACCTTTTATTTACTAGCATGTAATCAATCTGATTTCTTACAATCATTCCCACAGAATCCTGTGGAGATTTCCAGGTGTACAATTTCCTTGGATGTAGCTTAAACCAGGTGTTCATTATTACTAATTGATTTGCTTCCGCAAAAATTTCCAATGTATCTCCCCGATCGTTCCGATTTCCTAGTCCAAATGGTCCAACTGCAGATGACGTTTTGCTGTTCCCAACTTTGGCGTTGAAGTCACCCATGACAATTCTTAGGTCTTGCTTTATCAACCTTTTCACGACTGATTAATGCTATGGTATAGTTCTTCTACTTCTTCTTCGGTTCCTTCTGTTGTCGGTGCATGCACTTGAATTAAATTGATGTCGATTGATCTTGCTTTCAGTTATATGAGCATCACTCTCGTTGAGATTGGTATGAAGTTGTTAACAGATTTTGCCACTTTTTTTGTCCATATATGCCGATACCTGTTTTACTCGAGATAATACACCTTGCTCCAATGAATTGTTACACCCGAACGTAATTCTAAGGCGTGAACATGTTTCACAGGATGGGTTTAATTAAATTGCTTGTCTGCTTGGAAGATCATTAGTGAGCTATAACGTTTTCGCATTGCATTTAATTTGTAGTTACAGATAAAAATGCAGTACAAAATAATTTCGTATTAAAGGCCTATTTAATCTCAAGAACAATGTACTATCACTTGAATGATAGTGATATTTTGTGAGGGAAGTTTCTACTTTCAATTTTATCTTTTGTTATGAAAAGGAAATTAAGTTTTAATAGACATTGTGACAGTGTATATTACAAACCATCTTACGTAAAGATGCGGTGTCCGGATGGTTAAGTACATGACATGGAAATCATATGGTCTCTGCCTGAACAAGTTTATGATATTTAGTATTTTTATATAAAATAAAAGTGAAAAATATATAAACTCTGACATTTATAATAATTTTGATAAGGGATTTATCATCTACGTAAGCATCTAAAATATCTAATATTCTGCTTTATATATATAATGGCTATACACCCCAGTGTGGGGTTAAACCGCAAATGCTTTCTAGATCCTATTTCTTAAGTGGATCAGTCTTTTTTGTTTATCTTATCTTCTTGACAATATCTCTCCATTTTTTTCTGTCTCTAGTTCTTCCTCTCCATTCTCTGACTCCTGCCCTTTGGAGGTCTTCTTCAACTTCTTGCAGCCACTTTGATCTCGGTCTTCCCCTTCTCTTTCTTCCTCCTGGATTCCATTCTATCATTGCGTATGTCACTGCCTCATCGCCTGCTCGCCAAATGTGACCTAACCATCTAACTCTGCATTGCTTTATTTTAATTACGATGTCTTCCTTAAGTTCTTCCTTAATTTCTGCATTTGTTCTGCTTCTATATTCATTTTGCTCTGTTCTGATTGGTCCTAGTATGGTTCTCATAATCTTTCTCTCTGCTATTCTTAAGTTTTTTTCATCTTTTTTAACCATCGTCATTGTTTCTCCTGCATATAATAATATTGGCCTAATTATGGTGTTATAAATGCTCATCTTACTTTTTTTTTAATATTCTTCTTTAGGTGTTGAAATTAATATTAATTCATATTACATAGTTTTATCTTGTGTAAAATACTTATTTCAATCCATAAACTTTTGTAAATCATTTTTGTTGCATCTTTATGTTTATGTTCGTTCCGAGAATTTCACAAAATTTACTGTAGCATAAGCCTCAATTCTTACAGCTATAGATAGCCAAATAACATTGCATGTCTCCACAGAAACGAAGGAAGGGAGTAGAGGACTAAAGATACCGGAAGCAAACCGGCCCGGAACAATATCTTGGGTAAACAAGCGTTAAAAGCGAACATGTGTCTCTAATTGGTCAGATTAGCTCTGATTGTTTAGAGAACAAATTTGTTGTTGTGTATATTGCCATAGCGAAATGGCCGCCGCAATAATTTTTCTTCGTCCTATGCTTGCGGTTATCTACAAAATAAATAAACGCTGTTTGTTAAATACTATCGGTGAACGTTGCTGTCGGGCTGTAAATGGGAGAGATGAATGAAAATACTAAATGTGGTGAAATCAGAGTAGATTCGCAGTGAGTGTAATTGCAATTGAGGTTTATGGTACATTGGTAAAAGTATTTTTCAATAAATTATCTCACATGTGGTATTTGACTGTACTGTAATAATTTCTTATCTCAGACTATTGTAAAACATTTTAGTCTATCAAAAATCAACTTAAACTAAAGTCTTAGTAGCATTATACCTAAAATCTTATAAATGTTATGTTATATGTTTAACACTCTAACTTTAAAAACTCGAAAAGTATTAGTCTTCTGATAATATTTTGCATGTCGAAGAGCTTCTTCTTTCTTCTTTGTTTGAGTACCCTGTCCGATTATCGAAAGGTGGCATTTATATTGGCAATAATAACTTTGTTTACGTCAACTCAAAATAAATAATTGGATTTCTCTTCTCGGAGATTTCGGACCCAGAATGTCCGAAGTATTCTTCCGGCGATCTTGTCTGTATTATGAGGTGTAGAAGGTTATACCTCGGAGGTATAAAAGAGCTACATGTCCTCGGAATTACAACAAACATAATGTATGGTCGGAGCTGGAAGGTCAGATAGTAGAATAGAAGTGATAGAGTTTAAATATCTAGGCATCACATTATCTAGCTACGGAAAGTTCGAAACTGAAGTGGAAGATCAAGTGAATAGAGCAAACAGAGCCGCAGGCTGCCTAAATGAAACAATATGGAGAAAGAAACGAAAGGCAGAATTTACAAAATAGTCATCAGACCAATAATGACATACGCGGCAGAAACAAGACCTGACACAGAGAGGACAAACAGGATGTTAGAAACATCAGAGATAAAAACACTTAGAAAAATTGATGGTAAGACTATGGGACAGAGCCAGAAGTACAGATATACGACGTAGATGCAAGGTGGAGAACATCAAGGATTAATTCATGTAATCAGGAATCACTTTCTTTCGCTCCAATGCTCCAGAATATCCAGTATCACCCCGATAGCACTCTGATACGTTATAAGGACTATTTATCAGCAAAGCGCTTGTCATGTGGGATTCTGGTTACAAGGACTCGCACACCAAATTCTACCACGTAAAATGCAGCCAATATGGGGCGCTCAATTCGCATTATCTCTAGTGGCATTATCATCGAACTGTATTGCTTTCTCGGGCTTCGAGTTCCCGCTCTGGACTACGCCCAGTTTGGCAGCCGTTTCTTGCTTTTTGTGAGTATTTTTTGTGGCTTGTGCCTTTTGTTAGTATTTTATTAACTTTAGGTGCCGTTTTTTGGTTTTTTTGTGATTTTTTATAGGGCGTCTGAAACATGAAAACCTCAATTAGTGAATTGCCAGTGCTGTAAAAGCCGAGTTGTCTTCTGTTAATAGAGCATCTAGACTTTTTTGTATGATGGACAGTATTTGCTATTTTCGCCTTCTGTGCTTCCATCTTAATAAACATGATGATAGACTTCTCCATAAGAAAATTAAAGAAATGTGTGGGATCAGAAACGCTAGGCAGTGTGGCACAATAACAAGCACGGATGATAGAGTCCTGACCACAATAGAAGAAATAAGCGTTGAATGGCGAACATACATACAAAACCTATTCTCAGATGATAGAACAATAAATATTGATAGACAAACAAACATCGAAAATAACGACTTGCCCATCTAAACATCAGAAATAAAATACGCCTTAAAAAATATGAAAACCGGAAAAGCCTCTGGACCTGACTACGTTCATAGTGAAATTATACAACTTTTGGAAGAAGACAATTTAGAACTATTATCAAGACTCTTCAACAGTACATACAAGACTGGTACAATTCCACAAGATTGGCTAACGTCTACGTTTGTAGACGCAAAAAAATGTAACGACTTTCGATTAATAAGACTTATACCCCATATTCTGAAGCTATTTCTAAAAATTATCCATAATAGAATTTACAAAAAATGCGAAGAAGATATGGGTCCGGAACAATTTGGCTTTCGAAACGGTATGGGAACTCGAGAAGCTTTGTTCAGTTTCATTGTTCTCATGCAAAAGTGTCGGGATCAACAAAAAGATGTCTACTTATGCTTTATAGATTATGAAAAGGCTTTTGACAAAGTCAAACACGATCAGCTAATAGAATGCTTGCAAAAAAAGAACCTGGATCCAAACGACATTAATACAATACGTAAACTCTACTTAAACCAAAACGCCTCTGTCAGAACTGAAATGGGTGATACTGAAACCATAAACATCCAAAGAGGAGTTAGACAGGTTGTATACTATCACCATTATTATTCAACTTGTACTCAGAGGACATCTTTGCACATGCTCTAGATGAAGCACAAGAAGGAATAAAAGTCAATGGAAAAATCGTGAACAATATCAGGTATGCCGATGATACAGTACTGATTGCTGGCAGTGAAGAAGACCTACAAATTCTGTTAACCAAAGTAGTGCGAGAAGGAGAACTATACGGTCTTAAGGTGAATGTAAAAAAAACCAAAACAATGGTAATTTCAAAAAAACGCACACCAGCTATAAACATACTAGTCAACAACAATCTAGTTGAACAAGTGAAAAAGTTTAAGTATCTAGGCTGTTGGATACATGAAACCTTAGACCAAGAACAAGAGGTTAAATGTAGAATAGAACAGGCAAGAAGCACCTTCTTAAGGATGCGACAGTTACTCACTACCCGCAATCTTGATTTATCCCTACGATACCGCATGATAAAGTGTTATGTATATAGTGTACTATTACAAGGCGTGGAAGCTTGGACGTTAACAGTCACCTCGATACGACGTTTAGAGAGCTTTGAGATGTGGGTATTTCGTCTTATGCTGAAAATTCCTTGGATCAACCGCTTTAGAAATGAAGAAGTTTTAAGGCGTATGAATAGAGAACGTGAACTCACAGAAACTGAAGAACAGAAGAAGCGTAAAACGTCTTATCTTGGACACATATTTAGATACGACAGGTATAACTTCCTTCAGCTTATCATTGAAGAGAAAATAGAAGGCAGACGCGGCCCGGGTAGACGACAAATGACCTGGCTGCGCAACATCAAAGATTTGACAGGATTAGACTTTCAAAGTTTAATAAGGAAAGCCCAAAATGGGGAAGACTTTGCAGAGGTCATCGCCAACCTTCGCTAAGAAGACGGCACCTAAACAAGAAGAGTGCTTCCATCTATGGAACACATCATACTTTAATAATCTTAATATATTTCGCAGTATCGGGTTTTCTAGTACAGCCAAATTTTGTTCTGCCTCTTTCTTCCATTCACCCCTATCACACCCTATTTGTTTAAGTTCTCTGAACGGGAATCGTTCAGCAACGTATCTGGGCACATTTTCTACTTCTCTGAGGCTGTTGTTGTGTGCTACTTGTATATGTAATTGTAATTGGATATATAATTATTGGTAGTATCATATTGTTGATCAATCTTAATTTGGTTTTCACTCTTAATTTGCTTCTTCAACCTGTGAGTTTTTTGGATTGTTGCATCGATATTCTGCGGGAATGCCAATCCATACTCTTACGTATTTCGCTTCTATTTTACATTCGATGGGGCTGTTTTACACTCTCAGCTGTTCTTCTGAGTTATCTCTTTTCTTTTTGAATATAATCGCTTGTGTTTTCTCTGAGTTCATGGCTATTTTCCAATGGATACTGCATTCTTCTATGGTATCCAGTGTGGTCTGTAGATTGTTTACTGTTATGTTTGGATTTTTTTGTTTTGCGTAATCGCTTTGTCATCTTCATAAAGGCTGAGTAGTGTCCCTGGTGTTCTTGGAATGTCAGCAGTGTATATTCTATACAGAAGAGGTGACAGGACCGCTCCCTGCCGGGGCTCCGTGGTCAGACAAGATTTGTCCTGGACCGTAAACCTCCGGTTGTCCAAGTACGAAGACATTAGTCTCGTCATGTCCCAACTATATCCGTAATTTCTTATTTTGTACGTCAATCTTTTATACCACACTCTATCGACTCTATCCAGAAAAGCTGTTTTTGTGTATTGTCTCGTTGAATCCAGCTGTTATATACTCTGTTAGTCTGTGTACTTTCGCTGATCAAGCTGATCGGCCTGTAATTTGTGGAAACGTGTTGTCTTTTCCTGACTTCCAGATTATAATAATATGGGCTTCCTTCCTTCGATTTTGCACTATTAAGTTCAGTTCGTGTTGTCTGCTATTTATACAGACCTGCAGCTGCTACTGTTTTATTGACGCGATTTAGTTAGGCAATGCCGCTAAAATGTTTTTTTCCTAAAATATGCTCTAGGAAATTACACAATTGATGTTTGCTGTAACAAGAAGTTTATGAATGATACTCAGGACTTTATTCTGGAATCACTGGATCATGTCTATGTTAAATTTGATTGTCTTTTTGCTCGATGGACGATATTCAAGAGCTATTGTTAATATTTTTTTAACATTATTAAATCCAAACTTTTTCTTACCACTAACGCACACTTTCTGCTGATATCAGGTGGGACTATTCCCGATAGGACGGAAAGAAATCAGAGTGGGGCGCATATTAACGATTCAGTTATCATACTTGGACTTGGACATTAAAGAAACACGTTTAATGCCGATTCGATGCCTTCGAATTATAGACATACAGAAGAATATTACGAATACGTTATGTGAATAGAGTCAGGAATGTCGAGACAATTGGAAAATTAGATCTGGGACATGCTATGAGGGAGGAGAGGTTATAAATACAACTTATGGAAATAGGAACCCGGAACTCCTTTATTTTCGAGTGCCCACTACAGAATTTCACGATGAACTATATCATATGCTTGCTCAAGATCAATGAATACCATATAAGCGTTTGTTTCTGTAGTCCTGTATTTTCTATCAGCTGACTTATAATGAAAATTGATAGGATATTAAAATGCACTTCCATTAGTCATTCTCTTTTAATTTAAGTACATTATTTACAACAGTAAGTTTATTTCAGTTATTATTACTATTATTGAGTTATTGACTTTGTCATATGTCATATGTATATTGACTTTGTCATATGTCATATGTACATAAATTTTAGACACAAAATAAATGACAAAAAGTATCTATGATTACTTTCCCGCGACAGATGAGGGTTGGCTAAAGTAAAGTTTTGAAAAAAATGACGCTTTAAAAGTTTTTTTGGCGGACGATTTTCTGTGAATGATAATTTGTGAATAACTTTAAAGTATCCTGTAAAGCACAACCTTTAAATTGTACAGGATTAAACGTATAGGCAAATGCTTTAGATTATATTGTTTAAAGTCGTTATTTATTATAGTAAACTTTAATAAGTAAAGTTTACTATATTAAACAACGACTTAAAACAGTATTATAATCTAAAGTATTCGCCTATACGTTAAATCCTGTACAATCTGAAAGTTGTCTTTGCAACGGTAGCCCAATCCATAATGGCAAGTGAAACAAAACGAAGAAGAATCCGATTTTAATCTGTCTCCGTATAATTTATTATAATCGAACGATTTAGATGAATGAGCACTCTGGATTATTAGGTGGGCTTCAATTCGAGCGAGGATCAATACTTTGGTAAAAGTAATGATACTGTCAAGAAGTGTGTCTTTGAATCGGAGCAATCACAAAAGAGGTAAATAAAAGGCGAAAGCAAATGAGGATTTATTAATAATTTCGGGATAATAAGTAAAGGGTTGGATTTGACAAGAAAGAAGAGAGTATTTAGACGATCAATTATTTAGAAGCATTCAATTGGATTGGGGTAAATTGTAAGATATCTTTATTTAATATACTTTATATACTAAGGTATGTATTGAGTTTACTAAGATAATAATATAATGTTTGAGTAAAATTATAGAAGTATCGATCGATTTCAAGTAATATATACTGTAGTTTGTTTTTTAATCAGGAGGAGTAAACTAAAAAGACTCACACCCAACAAAGTTACTAGAAAAGTGACCAAATATATCTTCTTTTTTGGTTGCTTATCTCGGCCTTGCAGTAATCCAGTAATCAGTATCGGACAACCTCACACGTCGGTTCTAATTCTAACCTAACTTTGTTTGTTTATGTTTGAATTTTTTTTTTTCAATTCACTTCCAATATATATTTTATTGTTTTTCTAATTACATTACATTTCATTAATTAATTAAGAAAATAGATACAGTAGTGCATATGTAAGACAAAAGATATTGTAGAAAAGCTATTTGGAACCTGGAAAAGACAGTTTCCTTGTTTTTAACAAGGTCTACATTCCAAATTAAATACATATCTTTCAATAATCTGTGCTACAGCGGTACCTTACAATCTGGGTTTAAGGAAAAATAATGGGAATACTATTGAATATCATATTAAATGTTTTTTTGTCTATTATTTCTCAAAATGTCATCATGACTCGACAACCCTTTTTGTTTGGGTTTTGGTCTCTGCAGGAATACTTGCTTCTCCATTCCAATCTATTTCATAATTTGTTCTTCCAATTTTTTATTTTTAAAATTTCAATGACTTATTCTAAGATTTGTTCCTTACCTATATCTAACGATCGATTTCAAGTAATATATACTAGTACATTTTATGATTATAAAACGAAAAGACTTATTTCTCTGTTTTATCGACTACGAAAAAGCGTTTAATCGAGGTAAGACACAGAACTCATAGAAACCCTAACACAACATGGTATAGATCATAACATGGTGGCCCTTTTTAAAAACCTACATATATTGGAATCAAACAGCTTCGATTAAAATATACAATCGTATGACATCAGAAATGTCAA